>NC_054829.1:85335154-85592654 GCF_018345385.1 Vulpes lagopus | reverse complement strand
TATTAATTATAGAAATATTTTATGTTGTATTAAAACTTATTTTTTTCTAATATTGAGAAAGATGAGTAGTAAAGGAAATGTGAATGAAGAACAAATATGAAAAAGTTGTTTTTCTGTGTTTTTTTTTCTGTATCATTATTTTTATTTATTTATTATTATTTTTATTTATAATAGTCACAGAGAGAGAGAGAGAGGCAGAGACACAGGCAGAGGGAGAAGCAGGCTCCATGCACCGGGAGCCCGATGTGGGATTCGATCCCGGGTCTCCAGGATCGCGCCCTGGGCCAAAGGCAGGTGCCAAACCGCTGTGCCACCCAGGGATCCCCGCACTTTAAAATTCTTAATTCAATTTAATTCTTCTAACAATTTTATGAGGAATGCAGGATCATTAACCTTACTTTACTGATGAAAAAGTAAAGCGCAGAGAAGTTCAGCAGCTTTCTCAAGGTCATAAAGCAGAAGAAGCAGGGATTTGAACCCAGGCAATCTGCTTCTGCATCAATGCACTTGATACTACTGATCTCTGCTGCTTCTCACATTGACTTAAAAGAGTTATTCTCTAACGATGAGCAGAAAGTAAAGTTAACCCTGACAGTGAGTATCACCAGGGCAGGAACTGGGTGAGTCATACTCCGATGAAATTCACGCCTGTCTTTTGTCATCCAAGGACTTTGTAAGCTATAGTTTCTGCTTCTTTTTATTTCAGTATCTTGAATAATTTTGTTTATTTATATATTTACTTATTTTTTGCCTTTTGAAAATTTATTTTTTGTGCTAAAATACACATAGCATAAAACTTACCATTTAAGTATTTTAGGAGTCCAGTAGTGTTAAGTGTATTTACATTGCTGACCAGCCAGCCTCCAGAACTTTTTCATCTTGCAAAACTGAAACTCTTGTTAAAAAGAAAATCATCAGAAAAAAAAAAAAAAGAAAAGAAAATCATTAGGACACCTGGGTGGCTCAGTGGTTGAGGGTCTGCCTTGGGCTCAGGGTGTGATCCGGGATCTCGGGATCGAGTCCCACATCGGGCTCCCAGCAAGAAGCCTCCTTCTCCCTCTGTCTATGTCTCTGCCTCTCTCTGTGTGTCTCTCATGAATAAATAAATAAAATCTTAAAAAAAAAAACAAAAAACATAGGACCAAAATGGCATCACTCGGGTTAAAGCCCCAAGTCAGTAAACAAAGACTTAATACCTAAGCTTATTGAGGTTTCAACTCCCCAGAAATGTAACCTTCAGTCAAACTCCTCCTCCTTTTCCTTCTTCTCTCTTTCTCCTTCTCCTCCTCCCTAGCCCTCCTTCTCCCTAACCATCCTCCTCCTCCTTCTATATCTTTTCCTCTTCCTCCTAATTCTCCTCCTTCTTCTTCATCTTCTTCAGTGTTTTCTCTCTGCCTTAAAAAACTTTTGTTTAGCTCAGAGGAGCTCTCCTCTGCCTCCTAGATAGGATGTTGCCTGATTTGTGAATTGTTTAATAGGGCCAATTAGATTTTCACATTTACTCAGCTGAATTTTGTTTTTTATTTATTTATTATTATTTTTATTTTTGAAATTTTGTTAACTGTGAGGAAATAGCTTTGAAAGCTTGTGCCACTTGTGATACTAAGCTTTGCTTCATTAGATTTTAAAATGGCAGACTAGTAATTATTGTTAAATGGGTAACCATAATCAACAGTTTGGTAGATTAAAATGGTTGCATAACAAATAGAAATTTACCCATTCTTAGCTAATTAACAACTTGCCAATATTTCTATTTATTAATTATAGAAATATTTTATGTTGTATTAAAACTTATTTTTTTCTAATATTGAGAAAGATGAGTAGTAAAGGAAATGTGAATGAAGAACAAATATGAAAAAGTTGTTTTTCTGTGTTTTTTTTTCTGTATCATTATTTTTATTTATTTATTTGAGAGAGAGAGAGAGGCAGAGACACAGGCAGAGGGAGAAGCAGGCTCCATGCACCGGGAGCCCGATGTGGGATTCGATCCCGGGTCTCCAGGATCGCGCCCTGGGCCAAAGGCAGGCGCCAAACCGCTGCGCCACCCAGGGATCCCCGCACTTTAAAATTCTTAATTCAATTTAATTCTTCTAACAATTTTATGAGGAATGCAGGATCATTAACCTTACTTTACTGATGAAAAAGTAAAGCGCAGAGAAGTTCAGCAGCTTTCTCAAGGTCATAAAGCAGAAGAAGCAGGGATTTGAACCCAGGCAATCTGCTTCTGCATCAATGCACTTGATACTACTCTCTGCTGCTTCTCACATTGACTTAAAAGAGTTATTCTCTAACGATGAGCAGAAAGTAAAGTTAACCCTGACAGTGAGTATCACCAGGGCAGGAACTGGGTGAGTCATACTCCGATGAAATTCACGCCTGTCTTTTGTCATCCAAGGACTTTGTAAGCTATAGTTTCTGCTTCTTTTTATTTCAGTATCTTGAATAATTTTGTTTATTTATATATTTACTTATTTTTTGCCTTTTGAAAATTTATTTTTTGTGCTAAAATACACATAGCATAAAACTTACCATTTAAGTATTTTAGGAGTCCAGTAGTGTTAAGTGTATTTACATTGCTGACCAGCCAGCCTCCAGAACTTTTTCATCTTGCAAAACTGAAACTCTTGTTAAAAAGAAAATCATCAGAAAAAAAAAAAAAGAAAAAAAAAAGAGAAGAAAAAGGGAAAGAAAATAAAGGAATAAGCTTTCATGGAAAGGAAGCCTAATGTATGTCTGAGACTGTATTTATCTTATTCAATTCATACCATATGAGTGTCTTCTAAGCACTTTAAAATTTTTTTAAAAATTTTTTATTTATTATTATTTTTATTTTTGAAATTTTGTTAACTGTGAGGAAATAGCTTTGAAAGCTTGTGCCACTTGTGATACTAAGCTTTGCTTCATTAGATTTTAAAATGGCAGACTAGTAATTATTGTTAAATGGGTAACCATAATCAACAGTTTGGTAGATTAAAATGGTTGCATAACAAATAGAAATTTACCCATTCTTAGCTAATTAACAACTTGCCAATATTTCTATTTATTAATTATAGAAATATTTTATGTTGTATTAAAACTTATTTTTTTCTAATATTGAGAAAGATGAGTAGTAAAGGAAATGTGAATGAAGAACAAATATGAAAAAGTTGTTTTTCTGTGTTTTTTTTTCTGTATCATTATTTTTATTTATTTATTATTATTTTTATTTTTGAAATTTTGTTAACTGTGAGGAAATAGCTTTGAAAGCTTGTGCCACTTGTGATACTAAGCTTTGCTTCATTAGATTTTAAAATGGCAGACTAGTAATTATTGTTAAATGGGTAACCATAATCAACAGTTTGGTAGATTAAAATGGTTGCATAACAAATAGAAATTTACCCATTCTTAGCTAATTAACAACTTGCCAATATTTCTATTTATTAATTATAGAAATATTTTATGTTGTATTAAAACTTATTTTTTTCTAATATTGAGAAAGATGAGTAGTAAAGGAAATGTGAATGAAGAACAAATATGAAAAAGTTGTTTTTCTGTGTTTTTTTTTCTGTATCATTATTTTTATTTATTTATTTATTTATTTATTTATTTATTTATTTATTTATTTATTTATTTATTTATTTATTTATTTATTTATTTATTTATTTATTTATTTATTATTATTTTTATTTTTTTATTTTTATAATAAATTTATTTTTTATTGGCGTTCAATTTACCAACATACAGAATAACACCCAGTGCTCATCACCTCAAGTGCCCCCCTCAGTGCCCATCACCCATTCACCCCCACCCCCCTCCCTCCTCCCCTTCCACCACCCCTAGTTCGTTTCCCAGAGTTAGGAGTCTTTATGTTCTGTCTCTCTTTCTGATATTTCCCACACATTTCTTCTCCCTTTCCTTATATTACCTTTCACTATTATTTATATTCCCCAAATGAATGACAACATATAATGTTTGTCCTTCTCCGATTGACTTATTTCACTCAGGATAATACCTTCCAGTTCCATCCACCTCGAAGCAAATGGTGGGTATTTGTCGTTTCTTTTTTTTTTTTTTTAATGAAAGTAAACTCTGTGTATTGTTTCTAGTTTAATAAGTGGCTGTTTTAATGATGAACATATTTTGGTAATAATACCCAAGAGCAGAAAGTCATTGGCAAAATTAAATTGAATCAGGCAGGAAATGATCTTTTTTTCATTCAAGTAAAATGCAATATAATTCTATCCTTAAGCTTGAGGAATATCCTCTCTGCTTCTGACCATTACTGCTGCCCTCCCCAAACCAGCCAAACAAATACAACTTGACCAAATCCCTCCCCACTCTCCCCCCAACAACCTCCAGTTACGAATTCATAATAATGTACACTGTGGCTACATGCAAATCAGATCAAGGCATTTCTCCAGAATTTTTCTTCTCCATAGACCTTTGTTGTAATCCATTCTCTTCCATATTATTGCTTTTTATCCTATGGCTTCATGCCTAGATTTTCTCTTTCTGTATATTTTTAAATCTTAGATTTTTTTTCCTTATTTCAAAATTCTTGGGAATTCATGGAAACCAAGAAGATTTTCAGAAATAACTATTCCATATCAGTTCATTTTATCAATTAAATCATATTAAATATGATTAATTTGTAAAGGACCAATGATTAAATAATTAATATCATAAAGAAAAAGAAAGGAAAAAAAGGGGTGAGGGACGTGAACAAATCAAAAAGCAAAAAAAATGAAAAAAACCAAAAAACCAAACCAAACCAAAACAAAACAAAAAAAACACGGGGAGTATCTTCTGATTCCCTATACTTTAAGTCCCTTGACTTCCCCTGGAACTGGTCCGTCTAGCTGGTCTTCTGGGGGACGGGCCTGCTGTGCTGATTCTCAGGTGTTAGCACTTGGGGCAGCTGCTCTGCCCCTGCCTGGTGCAGGGCTCAGTGGGGGTTGTTTACCCCGTGAGGCCCCAGGAGGAACAACCGCAGTGGCGGGGCGGCAGCTCTGCAGCCCTGGAGTCAGCTCCCGCAGTAGCTCCGGGGCTCTCTGCGGGGCCTGGAGGCTTGGGGCGGGGCCGCTGATCTGCTCAGCTCGGGGCAGGAGCGTCCTGGCTGTCCTGGGCCCTCCCGGCCTCTGCCTGTCCCGTGGGGAGGCCGGATCCTGGGCTGTGTCCCGGCGCCCTGTGCTCCGCGGCCTGCGCTGTTGGATTCGCTCCCGCCCCGCAGCCCCCTCCGCGGAGCCGCCGCCCGAGCCCCTCCGAGCTGCTCCGGGTCCGCCGTGCACGCTGCAGCCCTTAGGGAGCTCGGCGCATCTCCCGGGCGCAGGTGCCTGTTAGTGTCCCAGGGAGCCCGAGGGCATCCCCGCCCTCCTGGGTCCTGCCCACCTCCCTGCGGGCCCCTTTCCGCCCGGGAAGGTTGGTGCAGCTCCTGCTCCTCCGGGACGGTTAATCCTATCTGGTTGGATTAATATATATATATAATATATATATATATATTATATGCCATATTTTGTTTACTCATTAATTCACTGATGGATACATGGACTTCTTCCATTGTTTTGGCTATTAAGAATAATGCTGCTATGAATGCATATACAAATGAGCTTATTTATTTTAAATGTTATTCATTTTATTATTAGGTTAACATGTCCATAACTACTTTTTATTTCACTTTTATCTCATTAAAGTTTTTCTGTAGTCCAAATTGCATTTGTTATACATAGTTTTGCATTCTTTTCAGTGAATATTATTATTATTATTATGAGTTCACCTATTTTAACCTATTTCATTAGCTTAACTTAGTTTCATATATAAAATAAGGAACTACTACCAGGTAAGAGATTTCATAATGTATTTCATAAATATGGGGTAGGAGCTGTGTGAATATTTGAGTCAGGTTTTATTTCCTGAGTGTACTTTTAAAAATATTTTATTTATTTATTTATTTGAGAGAAAGAAAGAGAAAGAGAGAGAGAGAGAGAGAGCCCAAACAGAGGGAAGGGGCAGAAGGAGAGGGAGAAGCAGACTCCCCCTTGAGTAGGGAGCCCAACATGGGGCTTAATCTCAGGACCTCAGAATCATGATCTGGACTGAAGGCAGATGCTTGACTGACTGCCACCCAGGCACCCCCATCCCCTGAATGTATTTTAAATATATTTATTTTTAAATATTTTAAAAAGGATTTATTTATTTATTTGTGAGAGAGAGAGAGAAGGCACAGTGGGAGGGCCAGGGGGAGAAGGAGAGAGAATCTGAAGCAGATTCCATGCTGAGCTTGGAGTCCAATGTGTGGCTGGATTTCAGAACCCTGAGATCATGACCTGAGCCAAAACCAAGAGTTAGACATCTATCTGAATGTGCCAGCCAGGCACTCTTATTTTAAATATATTTTCTTTAACAAGAACACTCAAATGTGACCTAAAACAGATTTAACATAACAAAAATCACCAGTACATTAACCTTTGCTGTTAATAGTCGCACATTCATTCATAATTCAGTTATTCATCATATGCTTATTGCACTCCAACTTTCTGCCAGCCACTGTGCTAGATGGTAGTGAACTAGCAGCCATGGCCCATATCTTCAAAAGGTTTTCAGTTCACAGGTGAGCCACATATTAAAAATAGACACAGATAAAATACAGAATTGCTAACCGTGATAAGATCTGATGTAACTAATAGGTACAGTTAATTAGAATAACGAGTAAGAACTTAATTTAACAAGTTGTAGGGCTGGTGAGGAAAGGGCAGTAGGGGCAATGGAAAACTGAGATCTGAAGAATGAGTGGGGTCAATTCCAGGTCAGTGTGGAATAGAAAGTTGTGCTGAATATTATTTGCCCCTCCAGACCCTCTCTCCACCTTCTTTTATCCTTCTCTTTGCTCTGGGAGGCTGATATAAATGGACTAGAATAAGTACCTCAGTGGTCCTCAACTGGGTAATGATTTTGATTTTCAGGGGAGATTTTGACAGTGCTTGGAGACATTTTTTGGTTGGCACAGCATCTAATGGGATGCTGCTAAACACCCTAAAATGCACAGGACAGTTCCTTCCACAGACTTACTGGTCCAAAATGGTGTCGGTCGTGCCACACTAGAGAAGCTCTGTGGAGGGAGGAAAGCAATACCAGGGATTTTGCTCCCCTGGTTCCTTCCCTGTAAAATTATCTTCAGTTTGCTGTGTCTGATGCCTGAAATGTGCCTGCCCTTCACAAAATGTTCAATTCTACCTGACTCTCTTCTTCTCATGGAATTTAGGAGTGCATAGCACTCTCCCCCATGGTTCCTCTATATTCACATCTTTGTTAATAATCTCTGTAAAAAAAAAAATCCTCCTCAAATTATCCTTTCCAAATGTGCCATCTGTTTTCTTGTTGTGACCCTGAGCAATGCAGGAGTATTACCAGAAGAATAACCCTTGGGGTTCCTGGGTGGCACAGTCAGTTGATCTAGCAACTCTTGGTTTCAACGCTTGGGTCGTGATCTCAGGGCTGGATTTCAGGGTTGTGAGATTGGGCCTGCAGTGGGCTCCCTGCCCAGCACAGAGTCTGCTTAATTGGACATCCACATGCAGAAGAATGAAACTAGACCACTCTCTTTTACCATACACAAAGATAAACTCAAAATGGATGAAAGATCTAAATGTGAGACAAGATTCCATCAAAATCTTAGAGGAGAACACAGGCACAACTCAGCCACAGTAACTTCTTGCAAGATACACCCACGAAGGCAAAAGAAACAAAAGCAAAAATGAACTATTGGGACTTCATCAAGACAAGAAACTTTTGCACAGCAAAGGATACAGTCAACAAAACTAAAAGACAACCTACAGAATGGGAGAAGATATTTGCAAATGACGTATCAGATAAAGGGCTAGTTTCCAAGATCTATAAAGAACTTCTTAAACTCAACACCAAAGAAACAAACAATCCAATCATGGAATGGGCAAAAGACATGAAGAGAAATCTCACAGAGGAAGACATAGACATGGCCAACATGCACATGAGAAAATGCTCTGCATCACTTGCCATCAGGGAAATACAAATCAAAACCACAATGAGATACCACCTCACACCAGTGAGAAAGGGGAAAATTAACAAGGCAGGAAACCACAAATGCTGGAGAGGATGTGGAGAAAAGGGAACCCTCTTACACTGTTGGTGGGAATGTGAACTGGTGCAGCCACTCTGGAAAACTGTGTGGAGGTTCCTCAAAGAGTTAAAAATAGACCTGCCCTACGACACAGCAATTGCACTGTTGGGGATTTACCCCAAAGATACAGATGCAATGAAATGTCGGGACACCTGCACCCCGATGTTTCTAGCAGCAATGTCCACAATAGCCAAACTGTGGAAGGAGCCTCGGTGTCCATCGAAAGATGAATGGATAAAGAAGATGTGGTCTATGTATACAATGGAATATTACTCAGCCATTAGAAATGACAAATACCCACCATTTGCTTCGACGTGGATGGAACTGCAGGGTATTATGCTGAGTGAAGTCAATCGGAGAAGGACAAACATTGTATGTTCTCATTCATTTGGGGAATGTAAATAATAGTGAAAGGGAATATAAGGGAAGGGAGAAGAAATGTGTGGGAAATATCAGAAAGGGAGACAGAACATAAAGACTCCTAATTCTGGGAAAGGAACTAGGGGTGGTGGAAGGGGAGGAGGGCGGGGGGTGGGGGAGAATGGGTATGGGCAGTGAGGGGGGCACTTGACGGGATGAGCACTGGGTGTTATTCTGTATGTTGGTAAATTGAACACCAATAAAAAATAAATTTATAAAAAAAAAAAGACTCTATCTCCCTTGCCTTCTGCTCCTGCCCCCTGCTTTCTTTCTCTCTCTCTCTAAAATAAATAAATAAAAAAAAAAAAAAAAGAAGAAGAAGAAGAAAAAGAAAAAGAAAAAAAAAATAGCCTAGATGAGGACTCCAGGAGCTAGAGCCATGGGAGAGAGGTGCTCCTGCCAGAGGCACCACATAAGGCAGAGAGAAAAGGACACAAGTACCTTGCCTTCTCCCGTTATTCTGCCCTCCAATCTTCTGTAGTGCCTCCCTTTGAATGAACCTGAGGAAAAGACAGCTAGCAAGGGAGAGGGAGTCAGACAACCTACTGAGCCACCCAGGCACCCCCGGAAAGCCTGATTTTTAAATGAAATCGTTCAATTTTTAAACTGTGACAACTAATCAAAAAAATATGCACCATGAACTAAACTGGATTTGACTCCAGGCTCTAGAGTCTAGACTGATGAGTTTACAACCTCCAACCTATGTAAACTAATTGTAAATGAGCTATAGATTAGAAGTTTCTAGCTCTGCTTCGGTTTCCCTCTCTTTTCTTTCTTAAACTCAGGATCTGTGAACCAGATACATTAAAAAAATGTATTTTCCAACAACAAAAAAGTACAGAATCAGATTTCAGGTTGGTAATGACAGGTCTACAATTTGGCAAAAGAAGTGCCAAATAGATGTTTAGTGACTGAATAATAACTTCTCTCATAGAGTCTTCAAGGATGTCAGAATAAATGTATAAGATTGTTGCCCTTAATCATTTATCAAATATTTATCTAGTGTACCTGCTGCATGTCAACCCATAAGTCAGGGTTGAAAACGTCCAGTTCATCAAAATAGCCACATTATGCTTATTGATCACTTACTATATACAAATGGTGTAAGTTTGAACCTGTGTAATGTGTTTATAATTAATTAAACAGTGCTTCACAGATTTTATACACTGGGCTTTGTATGAGATTTTATTGAAGAAAAGGAGAAAAGATTTCATTGAAAAAAATTGAAAACAAGGCGACCCAATGAATGCACTAATGATTTGTGATCATTTTATTTTTTTATTTTTATTTTTTTTATGATTTGTGTTTAGAAAACTGATAACCAGAAGCCTAAAGCTTAGCACTAAAATGGTTAGAAAAGCCAGCTTATCAGTGGCAGTTCTTATCTATGATTGGCCTGTTCTCTTTGTTAAGACTGGGGGGCAAAGGCACAGTTTAGGGCTAAATTACTTTAAGCAAAGTCAGCAAATAATTGTGACATGATGTCTCTGGAGATATGTTGATGCCAGTGAAATCAGACTTACATAAAGGAGTAACAATTATAACGTTGGAAACTTTAAGCCAACATATGATAGATCTTGATCAAATCACATTTTGATTGAAAATGAAAAGGAACCCATCCCCAACAAATGTATTATTCATGTGCAACATGATTTTTACACTTTGGAAGTGCCCGTAGTAGTAGAGTTGTGATGCATATAGAGATTTAGATTTCATCTCTTTCAGATCTTAAAGTAGTAATGTGTCCATTAGGCTCTGTCCTAAGGAAGATTTTTGGTTTCTAAGATAAACTCTAATTCCTTAAATTGGGAAATGAACTGTTTTCTGCTTTTCCATCAAGCCTCAAGTCTTGCCACACAGGCACTGCCACTCTCATGCCACTGTGCTTTTGTGATCCAACCTAACTATTTTTCACTATATGGACCCACAAGACTGTTCCATGCTACCCTGAACATGTTTTTGTTGCTTTTTCCTTTTGGAAAGTTCTTTTAAGCCTACACTTACCTGTTATTCTATTAAATCTTTTCTACCTGACAGATGAAACTGACTTTTCCCTTTGTAGTTTTATAGTTTTTACATTGCCTGTAGCAATTCATGAACACATTTAAATTCTGCCCCCAGCTTCTTGAGGACCATATCTCTCCTGTGCCCATCCCAGTCCCAGGTACAAAAGAAGTGCCAAATAGATGTTTAGTGACTGAATAATAACTTCTCTCATAGAGTCTTCAAGGATGTCAGAATAAATGTATAAGATTGTTGCCCTTAATCATTTATCAAATATTTATCTAGTGTACCTGCTGCATG
This sequence comes from Vulpes lagopus, assembly GCF_018345385.1. NCBI lineage: Eukaryota > Metazoa > Chordata > Mammalia > Carnivora > Canidae > Vulpes > Vulpes lagopus. The sequence continues at coordinate 85,581,799 of NC_054829.1, read as the reverse complement.
TCAGTCAGGCATTGCTTGGGTGTTGAGGATACAACGGTAGGAACAAAGCCAATTATATCAACCAATTAATAACCAAAGTAACACATAGATAATAAGACATTAATAGTAGGATACTTCAATACTCCACTCTCAGCAAAGGACAGATATCCTAAGCAGAAAATCAACAAAAAAGAAGGGCTTTGAATGACACACTGGACCAGAAGGACTTCACAAATTCCATCCTAATGCAACAGAATACACATTCTTCTCAACTGTACTTTCTCCAGAATAGACCACATACTGGATCACAATACAGGTCTCAACTGATATCATATTGAGATTATTCCCTGCGTATTTTCAGATTGCAATGCTTTGAAACTAGAACTCAATCACAAGAAGAAATTTGGGAGGAACTCAAACAGTAAGAGGTTAAGAAGCATCCTACTAAGGAATGAATGAGTCAACCAAGAAATTGGAGAAGAATTAACAAGATTTATGCAAACTAACAAAAATGAAGCACAACTGTTCAAAATCTTTGAGACACAGCAAAAGTGGTCCTAAGACGGAAGCACATTCTTGTGCTTTCTTGAGGGAGCTCAGGAAATTAGAAAAATATCAAACACACAAGCAAACCTTACACCTAAAGGAGTTGGAGAAAGAACAGCAAAGAAAGCCTAAAAACAGGCTGGAGAAGACAAATGATAAAGATTAAAGCAGAACAGAGACCAGAAAGCCAGTAGAACAGATCAACAAAATTGGGATCTGGTTCTCTGAAAGAATTAATAAGATAGAGGATACAATAGTTAATAAAACATTATTCCATCCTCATATATTTTAGAGGGGGAGACAGGAAATAAACACATAAACATTTAATATATCAGGAAGGGGTACTTACTGTAATGAAAAACAGTCACTGAATAAAGGATAGGGGTGGTGTGGGGCACTATAGTAAGTAGGCTTGTCAAGAAGTCTTCTTTAGTGGACCTTCACACAAATTCTGAATGAATTGAGAAATTATGCACATATTAAAGAAGAGAGTTACAGACAGAAGGAGCAGCAAGTGCAAAAGCCATGAGGTGGAATCATTCTTGACTTTTCTGAGAAGCAGCAAGGTCAGTGTTGGCTGAAAGGGGAAAGGAGTGAAGGAGAAAGTGTAGAGAATGAGGTTGATGAGGAAGCCATGAGTCAGAGCAGGTGGGGGCTGATAGGCCATGTTCAGGAATTTGCACTTTATTCTTAGTGTGTTGGGAGACACTGTGTGTTTTGCGTAGGGAAGAGATAGGATATAATTGATCTCTAAGATTTCTTTGGAAAGAGCAGACTTATAAGTGAGCAAGAAGGGAAGTTGCAGGATTGTACTAGTTTTTCTAGGGCCGCTGGAGCAAAATACCACAAACTAGGCAGCTTAAACAACAGAAATTTATTGTCTCTCAGTTCTGGAGGTCAGAAATGTGAAATCAAGGTGTTAGCAAGATTGATTCTTTCTGACAGCTGGGAGGGAAGGAGCTGCTCCAGACCTCTCTCCTTGGCTTGTAGATGGCTGTTTTTGCTCTGGCCACTTCAAATATCTTTTTTTTTTTCTATGCATGTCTGTCTCTGTCCCAATTTCTCTCTTTGTAAGGACACCATGTCCCTAGTGGACTGGGGACCCATCCTGTACTGGATTTGGGGCTCACTCTACTTCAGTATGACCTTATCTTAACTAATTACATCTGAAAGCCTTCTAGACCATATTTCTGAATAAGGTTACATTCTGAGATGCTGGGGGTTAGGATTTCAACACATCATTTTGAGGGAACACAATTCAATCTATGACAGAAACTTTAAAATATTTGTTCTTTACATTGCTTATACTTGATTGTTTTATTGATTTACTGATTCACTCATTATTCATGTACTCATTCATTCAACAAAAATGCACTGAGTATTTACCAGGAACTTCCTGGGTATGGTGGATACTTAATAGTATCTGACTAGACTCAAAGAGGATTCTTGAGACTATCCAAAGAGGAAAAAAAAAAAAAAGGAATAGTTTCCTTTATTATGGAATATTTTCCTTTATGTTGAGAGAAGACTGGTGTTTGGATAGATCTCAATTCTTTCTACTAATCAAGTGTGAGGGCAGCCTGGTGGCTCAGCGGTTTAGTGCTGCCTTCAGCCCAGGGTGTGATCCTGGAGACCCGGGATCAAGTCCCAGGTCGGGCTCCCTGCGTGGAGCCTGCTTCTCCCTCTGCCTGTGTCTCTGCCTCTCTCTCTGTCTCCCATGAATAAATAAATAAAATAAAAAAAAATACTAATCAAGTGTGAATTATATTTCATCAGGAGAGTGAGATAATTCCCAGAATAGAATAGTGTGAAAGATCATAGCACAATGCTTGGCACATAGTAGACTCTCCATTTTGTGTTAAATTGTTTTAGAACTGAGGTAATTAATTTATGTTTATATCCACTGTATTAAAATGATGGCAGGTTCACAGCATTTATTACAGAAAATTGTGTGAGGTTCACACATAAGAGGATTGAGAGAGTGTTTTCTATTGGACTGTTATATTTCTTGCAAATTGAATCTGTTTTTTATCGAATTTTTGTATGTTTTTTGAGTTGAGCTTAATTTCTGATTTGTCTATCACAAATTTATTATTAGAAGATGTTGCAATTTCCTGGTGTTATTTGTGATAGTGAATAATCTGGCCCATGTTTGTACTTTAAATGTTCTTTTTTGTGTTACAGGTCTGTAGTCAGTGGTCTCTTCATTACCCTGTGCTGATTCCTTTTCTACGTTCCTAGAAATTTCCCACAAAATCCGTCGCTGACTATGCTGTATGTATGTATGTGTGTATATGTGTGTGAAAGGAAAAACTCGCTTCTGTTTTTCTCTTTTTAAACTCACAACTCTTCATGAGTCACTGTTATAACTTTGTGTGATTCTGACCAGTGTAACACTGATGTCAGTTCTGATACAAGATGTGTGGATTTTTCCCTCACACAAGCAATTCTCTGATACTAACCTGTAATTCAGTTCAATTCTGGCACTAACTGGAGTTAGTACAGACCCCACAGATTAAGAGCTCAGTCCCATAAGACTGCCCCCTCTTCAGATGCCAGTGACGAGTATTATGTTCCCAGATTTCTCAGGATTTCTGTCTAACTTGGCTACAAGTCAGAGGTTTCCATGACCCCCTTCTTGGATTCTTTCATTTGCTAGAACAGCTCACAGAACTCAGGGAAAAGCTTATATTTACTTACCAGTAATGGTAAGCTCTCTGGATTCAATATTTTTGGTTTTTTTATGGAGGCTTCATCACATAGGCATGATTGATCATTAACTTAATCTCTAGCCCAGTTTCCCTTCCCAGGTTATGGAAGATGGGGCTGAAAGTTCCAACCTTCTAATAATGGCTTAATCTTTCTGGTGACCAGCCACCATCCTGAAAATGAATATCCAGGAGCCCCCTAAGACTCTCCTCATTAGAATAAAGGACACTCTCTCCTAAATCCCAGGAAATTCCAAGGGATTTAGGACCTCTGTGCCAGGAATGCATAGGGGGCAAGGAGAGAGGCAGAGACCAGTTTATGTTTTCTATTATTTCACAGTGTGCATTTCTAAGGTTTTCCCCAATCACCCGAGCTAGAAATAATCTTTTACCCAACTTCCATTGCTTTATTCACATTGCTCTACTAAATTAGCAATTTTAAAAACCTTGCTTTATGATTATTCATATTCATGTCTAGTAAAACATTAAGCCCCTTCAATGAGCAGAAGCAATATCTGAACAAGTTTTGTCTTTACCATGTACAGTAGATATTCAATGAGTATTTTCTGACTTGATGAATATATGTTTGTATTTGTGTGTGTGTATACATGCATTCATAATACCATTGCATTTCCTTTCTATAGATGATGTCTCCAATAAACTATACAGCTGGGTTTGAAAGACTACTACCAATATCTTTTCTATACTGCCTATAGGAGGTGGATTTTCAGTTTAGGGACTGTAGCTATTTGAAGAGACTGAAACTTTGTCTTTCAGATTCACAGTTGTCTGAAAATCTTTGCTGAAAAAAAGAGCAGTCACATTCTTTATAGAGGAATACCAGGTGTTGTATTAGCTATTGCTGTTTCTCAGCAGTTCAGAGCCATGCCATGTTTTTAAAAAGCTGTGTTACACTACATCTTTGAGTGGCTTCTTCTGCGTTCTTATTTGGGGGTTTCTCTGCTTCTGCTTAAGAGGTTGTATTGCCCTAACTGCCAATTCTCCATATGTGCCACCAAGGCAACAGTAACAATAGGACATGATTAGTGTCGTGATTGAGTGGGAGAAAAGACCTTCCTCCTGGATAATACTACTTTTATAACATAAGCTCACTAGCATTTTTTCCCCTTAACTTTTCAATGTGGAAACTTCAGTAAGATATACATGAATTTAAATCCTAATTTATCTAGTCTTTGGCCATGTGATCCTGGACAAATGACTTAAACTCTTTTTATGTCATAATTTTCCTGTTCATAAAGTAGAGATAATAATTCTACCTACCTAGTAAAAATTTGAAAAGAAAAATAATCCTCCCTACCTGATGAGTTAGTAGTGAGGACTGTAGTTATGTTGCATGAGCCCAAGCACATGATGGATGATCAACAAATGTTAGTAAGATAATGATCAAGAAATGATGTGAGATTAGAACCTAGTGCCTGGTACAGAGTATGCTTTCAAATGGATAATAGCTAAAATAATAACAAGGATATTTATGATGATATTGGTGATACCAATGATTAAAAGAGTAGCAACTATGACTTTATTATTGCAAGGTAATAAATAAATGACTTAGAAAGGCAGAACTGGCTTTATCAATGGCTCCTATTCTTACTGCCTTATATTTTCATTTATAGTGCAAATGTTTGGTTTACATCTTTTGTTTTGTAAGACAATCTGGTTGAAGATTTTACATTCCTCCCAATACTTTGCTTTTCCCTTCAACTAGAGTGTTATCTCTTTACTCTCATCAAAATATGATGTATTTTTCCTTACTTTTAAGTCTATTCTCCTTAAATCCCAAATGCCCAAATTGTATTCATTGCTCAAGAATCATCTTAAGACTCTCTTACAGGGATGCCTGGGTGGCTCTGTAGTTGAGCATCTGCCTTTGGCTCAGGTCGTGATTCCCAGGGTCCTGGAATCAAATGTCACTCTGCCTCTGTCTCTGCCTCTGTCTCTGTGTCTCTCATGAATAAACAAGTAAACTCTTAAAAGAAAAAGACTCTCTCTTACATTTTGTTATAGAACTATCATCATCATGTGATGTAGACTCAATATTTTATAGATGAAGAAACTGTAATATAGGGAGCTACTACCTGCCCAACTTCTCTTGAGTAGTTAGTCATTGTGGAATCAAAAGTTAGATCTGCATTTTTATTGGGCTGTGCTGCTTCTCAACAGATACAGGATTTGAGGTCCATGTTCATGTGGAGGTTTTCACTCTCTGAGCTAGAGACTTCATTGTTTTTATCCTACATTTAGGGACTTATTTATAGATTTTTTTTTCTTAAGTGGGTCATTCTTAACTCTACAGTAAGATCATGAGTTTATTTTTAGTAGGTACCATTGCTTATACTTCTTTTCTAAATCTCTGACACAGTGCTTTGTACTTATATGCTACTCAGTGATTTTCTGGTTGAATTGATTTTAATTGAATTATAAGAATATCACACAACTCCGACAGCTGTACTATATTTTGCTTAGTTTTCTTGATTTTATCCTTTACTTCTTATGAAACAGTATATCTCTGAATATCTGCTGACCAAGTAGTTGAATTTTCTCTGGGAAATTTCCGGTGAGAATTGTTGATGTCTTGAATAGTTTCTCAAGTGTAAGACTGGCAAATGTGCTTAAATTCTTTCAAGTTTATTATTAGTTCCACAGTGCTGTTTCAACAAAGCTAAGTACCATTTGATCAACTGCATCTCCTCTTGTGTATATACTTTAAGAACATCATCAAGCAACAGAAGATGAATGTTCTAGGGCACTGGATAATGTTAGCACTTTCAAAATTATGTTAGGAACCTTAAGTTTAAGTGTGGGTTATATCTTTCTTATTGCAGATAGATTCAGTTGAATGGTCAATATTTATTAAGTGGCTGTCATATGCCAGTGGTTGTGCCAGGCAGTCACATACATTACTTAATTTGATTCTCACAAACATTTTGTGAAGTGAATATCATTAAATCTATTATATCAATGCCTAAATTGGGAAATGGGGAGGCCATGTGATTTGTTCAAGTCACACAGACAGGAAACAGCATAGCTATGACAAAATCTGTTGGTGAATCCAATGTCCTTTTCACTACCTAAACATATTCCAAATAAGCCTTAAAGGTATTTATACATTATTTAAAAATTAAAAAAATATTCTATACATATATATGTACTAAATTTATATGGTCATCACTGCTATATCTTAATGAATTGAGATAATTTTCAAAGTTGGATTCCTATTTCCCTATCTCCATTTTGAATATAATATTCCAGTGAAGGTTAAATGACATGCTTAGGGTACTTCAATAATAATAATTTTTTGGGGGATCCCTGGGTGGCGCAGCGGTTTGGCGCCTGCCTTTGGCCCAGGGCGTGATCCTGGAGTCCCGGGATCGAATCCCACATCAGGTCCCGGTGCATGGAGCCTGCTTCTCCCTCCGCCTGTGTCTCTGCCTCTCTCTCTCTCTCTCTCTCTGTGACTATCATAAATAAATAAAAATTAAAAAAAAATTTAAATAATAATTTTTTTGTTATAAAAAAAATCCAGCAGGCATAAGCTAGGCATATATATGAGTTTGTGCTGATGACTATTTGGTTTAAAAATAGAGCAAATATACCAAATCCTGTAATGTATTAGTAACTCTGATTACTACTCTTGATCATTTGGGTACTATAACCATGTATTACTATTACTTATACTATTGTTCTATTGCCCAGACACAGGATTCACTAACTAATGAATGATTGCAAAAATCTCCTATCATGTTTAAAAATAGGTTCTTTAGTATTCTCTAGTATCTAAAAATAGGTATCTCTAGTATTCTCATTTAGTGGTGATAGAGGAAATATGTTTATTAAAAAATATTATTACCCTTTTATTTTAAATTTTATTACAAAAGTTTGGGCTTGTATTTTTGTCTCCTGGCCTGCCTCTGTGACCATCTTTTGAGCACTGTGATAGCAAGTCAGAATTAGAAATGAGAATAGCCCTTTCAGGAATGCTACCACTGAGATAGAAAGGATGGATAGAACTTGAGGACATTATGATAAATGAGATAAGCCAGACAGAGAAAGACAAACACTGTAAGGTATCACTTAGAAGTGGAACCTTAAAAAAAAAAAAAGTTGAATCATAGAAAGTAGGAAAGTATTGGGGGACGGGGTGGGGGGAGAGAGTCAGGTATTGGGGAACAGGGGTGGGGGGAGAGTAGGGAAGAGTTGGTAAAAGGGTATATACACACTTTCGGTTATAAGATAAATGAGGTCTGAGGATCTAATGTGTACCATGCTAACTGTTGTTGATAACACTATATTGTATAGTTAAAATTTGCTAAGAGAGTAGATCTTGAGTGTTCTTACCCTTCCCCCCAAAGGTAAATATGATATGTGAGGTGACGACACAATAATTAACTTGACAAGGGGAATCTTTTCACAGTGTACATGTATACCAAATCATCACATTGTATACCTTAAATGTCTTACAGTTTTGTCTGTTATACTTTAATAAAGCTGAAAAAATAAAAAGAATAGCCTTTTTTAATGAAGGTATGAATTGCTGCAAAGTGGAAAGAAGTCGAATTTCTAGACCAAACTCAAATATAATCCATGATATCATGATGCTTTGGTCATGTTTCTGAGGCACAGCAGCAAAGCAAGGATAAGGAATTGCTTTGGCTGTGCATGGATTGAAGTGTGGATAAACCTGGGGATGTCTAGCAAGAATAACTGTTTCTTTATCTCACAAATCAGCTTACTGGAATATTAAAAAAAGTATTTTTCTATTAGCATAGTTTTTCAAAAGTCAAATACTCTAATTAGATTTTTTAAGCTCTTGCTACCTGAGGAAACTGAAGCTTCCTTGGTATTATTTATAACTAGAACTCCACATCCCCCCTTTATTACTGTAAACTAAATCCAGACTTTCAAAAAAATCTACCCAGGACATTGAAAAGCTGTGTAGAACTACTATTTTCTTTGAAGCAGATATTCTGCATTTAAAAAGTATGTTTAACCACACAAGGACATAATTTGGCTAGTTAGGGTGTTCTTAGTGAAAAAAATAATAATCTTTTTATAAGGTTAATAAAAGTTGGTTCAAAGTACATTTTCTGCCATTGAATTTTAGCAGTTGTCATCTGTCCACTAGGAAAATCTTTCAGCAGACCAATCTTATCTACTTTCTTTTAATGTGAATATAGTTGTTTTCTGAATGTTAAATTGACTTATAAGTGAAAAGATAATTAAAAGTGAATGCAACATGCCATTGTATATTTGTCAAAACTCATAGAACTGTACAATACAAAGAGCAAAATCTAATATAAACTATGGACTTTAATGGATAATAACATGTTATTATTATTTGGTTCATCAATTGTAACAAACTTACTATACTCATAAAACATGTTAATAATAGGGGAAACTGTTTTGAGGGGACAGCAGAGTATATGGGGATTCTTTGTACTTTTCTGCTCAGTTTTCTATAAACCTTGAATTGCTCTGAAATATAAAGTCTATTAATTAAAAAGAAAAGTGATACAGAGATAGGTCCTTTCATCTTCTGTGACATCAATCACAAAGTTTACTGTCATTAGAAATCATTACTATTCTATTTTTTATTGAGGCATAATTGACATACATGCATTACATTTATTTCAGATATACAATAAAATAATTTGACATCTCTATATATTAAAAAATGATCACCACAATAAGTCCAGCCAACATTTATCACTCAGCCTCATTGGACATGGAATGTTGTCCCTCTCTTAAATCTAGAGCTGCGGACACCTCTGTATAGAATTTTTTTCTTGTGATAAGAACTTTTAAAGATCTACTCTCTCTGCAACTCTCAAATATACAATGCAGTATTATTAACTGTAGTCACCATGCTATACATTACATCTCCATGATGTTTATTTTGTTACTGGAAGTTTATCTCTTTTGACTCCCTTCACCCATTTACCCACTCCCCACACCACCTCTGGCAACCATCAATCTGTTCTCTGAATCTATAAGCTTGGCTTTTTCTTTTCTTTTTAGATTCCACATATAAGTCAGATGATATGTTATTTATCTTTGTTTGTTGACTTATTTCACTAAGCATAATGCCCTGAAGGGCCATCCAGGTAGTTGTAAATGGCAAGATTTCATTCTGTTTTATGGTTGAATTATATATATATATATATATATATATATATATATATATATATATATATATTTTGCAGTCCACTGATGGACACTGATGGTTTCCATATCTTGGCTGTTGTAAGCAATGTTACAATGAACACGAGGGTGCAGATATCTTTTCAAGTTCGTTTTTTTGCTTTTTTCAGATAAATACCTAGAAGTAGAATTGGCTGGATCATATGAAGAACCATTAGTATCTTGAGTTCACCATCATGGCCATGGTAAGCTATTGGCCTTGTGTTTCCCATCCAAACAATATAATACAAGATATTAATTATAGATAAGCTGCATTTGAGAAATTATTTTAAGATATAAATTTTGACTTAATTTTGAGAATTTTGTTTTTTTTTAACTTCAAGTTTTCTCAGTGCTTTTAATTTAGTAATATGAAATATAACTTTCCAAAAGTGAGATGTTGAATGCAGCAACTCTGAAACTTTTAAATTATGAAATAGTTTTCCAAAGGACTAGAGATCCCCAAGTGGAAGCATCATGAAAAATACATGACAAACTCTCTGAGAAAAGCCATTATTATATATCTTGAAATGACAGTGAATCAACAATGACCCTCTGCATTCCTTTCATATGTATTCACTCACCCAGTTCTACTGATTTATCTTTCATAATTTGCTTGTGTTTACCAAACCATTTGCAACCTCTTGCCACCATATTAATTCATGACATAATAATCTAATTGTTGGAAGTGTTAGGTGACAGTCCTCTTTAGCAACCCCACTATTATAACTAATTCTTGACTTCTTTCTTTTGTAACTTTTGAAGCTGGGACCTTTAATTCTCATCTGAGGGTTCAAGTCCATTTTAGACTTTAGGCTAGGATGATCAACCTTCCAATTTTGCCTGGGACCAAGGGATTTCCTGGTATGGGGGAACTTGCTAATACCTGGGAAGTTTCTGGCAAATGGCGATGATTAGGTAACCCTAGGACCAATTTTGATAAGAGATCTTAGTGCAGTAGTTAGTTTTACTGCTAAGCTCCCATGAATGCACTTCGACTTGGATTCAGAAGTTGAATTCTTGCTCCAATTTCACTGACTTGATTCCTTCGGGTTTCCCTATTCCAGAGTCCCTTCCCATTTGCTCTTTGGAAAGCCAGTTCATCAGTACCTTCATTTCCTCCAGAGTATTGAGTCCTAACACTGAATGATAGTTCCTACACCAGAACCTAAGGATCTCCTTCTTGCCAGGCTTCTCTGAAAAATTGTTTTTTAATGTCCAAATTTTTATTTCTTGTTTTTAGATAAACCTCCATCAATTGTCTATTTCACTTTGGAGGGTTTGCTAGATCTATTAAGATCCTATTGACACTGATTCTGGCCTTTCCTTTTGCTGGGTTTGCTTGCATCTGCAAAATCAAGATTCAAGGTATGGTATCAGATTTGTAGGTTTAGGAACTCTAATTTATTGCTCATTCAGCACTTTTCTTCTTCTTGGGAACTGATTTACTACTATTTTTAAATTGTGACTCAATTTACATGGAGTTAAATGCACTAATCTTAGGAATTACACTTTGAGGAGTTCTGACAAATACTTACACCTATGTAATAACTTGTACCTCTATCAAGATATAGCACATCTTATCACTACAGAAATTTCCCTCTTGCTCTCATCACAATCTTCAACTGTGTGGCTCCCCCAGGCAATCATAGTTCTGATTTCCATCACCATAGAACAATTTTTTGCTTTATAAGTGGGAGTGGTTTGGCGCCTGCCTTTGGCCCAGGGCGCGATCCTGGAGACCCGGGATCGAATCCCACGTCAGGCTCCCGGTGCATGGAGCCTGCTTCTCCCTCTGCCTGTATCTCTGCCTCTCTCTCTCTCTGTGTGTGTGACTATCACAAATAAATAAAAATTAAAAAAAAAATATAAGTGGGTTTATAAAGTAAATGCTCTCTTTTGTCTCATTTTTTTCACTTAGAATAATGTTTTTGAGATTCATTGATGTTATTGCATGTTTCAGTATTCATTTTGAAAAGGTAATATCATAAAGTTTTTATTTCTAAGTGAAAGGACATCTTCTTATTTAGAAAATAAGGAATATTCCTGCAAATCTTCAGTCCTACCTCAGATTATAAGCATGCTATAAAATAAAGATATTTGTATATAAGAAATACTAAATACAACTCTGTGTTTTTGAAAATAAAAACTTGTACTCATTTATTCACCTAAAACCCTTCTTTCAAAAGCCTTTATGACTGATAGTACTAATAGAATTCAGGTCAGACTTCTAGACTAAATAGTTTCATTTGAAAACACTTTAAAAAGAGTTTAAAACAGGGGATTCCTGGGTGGCTCAGTGGTTTAGCGCCTGCCTTTGGCCCAGGGTGTGGTCCTGGAGTCCCAGGATCGAGTCCCACATCAGGCTTCTGCATGGAGCCTGCTTCTCCCTCTGCCTCTCTCTCTCTGTGTCTCTCATGAAAAAATAAATAAAATCTTAAAAAAAGTTTAAAACAGTTAATGTTTAAATATTTAATATTATAACAGAAATTGCCTCCTTTAGTATTGGGTACTTCAAAACTTAACACTCCATAATAATATTTGAGATAAAAAGTTTGATAGCTGGTAAAAGAATGTTATAACCTGGGATCCCTGGGTGGCGCAGCGGTTTGGCGCCTGCCTTTGGCCCAGGGCGCGATCCTGGAGACCTGGGATCGAATCCCACATCGGGCTCCCGGTGCATGGAGCCTGCTTCTCCCTCTGCCTGTGTCTCTGCCTCTCTTTCTCTGTGTGACTATCATAAGTAAATAAAAATTAAAAAAAAAAAGAATGTTATAACCTTACTGATCACCTACTAAGGGTAAGAAAATATGACAGATTCCTGGAAAAGGGAAATTTCAGGGAAAACAATGAATAATAAAGAAGATTAAGTTACAGTCAAGTTTGAGGTAGGATATTGTATAGTTATAAAATTAGAGTAATACAACATATAGTTTGGTAAACACTAAATGAAAGGGAAGAGATACTTTCATGGGAGTTTATGTGGTGGGTACAACTATGCATAAATAGAGTGCCTGCCAAATACAATGGTGTCAATAGGTATCTATTGTTTTTCTCTTTCTGTCTTTGGTTAAAATTGTATTTTGGGGAGGAAGGGAGGCTCTAAAACATATTGTGTTGGGCTGAGGAATTGCAATGGAGGTTTAGGTTAGGATCATCTTATTGAGGACATTAAGTAAATAGTTTTTATTTTATCCAGTCAGAAAGGAGATTTATTTAGCGTTGATTTTTTAAAAGCCAACTTATATTAAATTATCTTATTTGAGGAAATTTTCTTATAGTGTATAGAATAGATTTAAAAGACCATTTGATCATCTAAATATTACTGAAATGAGTAGGTTGGGAATTAAAGCTCTAAATAGTAAAATCAACCTCTAAATCTAAAAGCAGTGTTGGAATCTATTTTTCTTTGTAAATTGTACTGTCAAGAATTAGTACCTGGGGCGCCTGGATGACTCAATGGTTGAGCAGCTGCCTTTACCTCAGGTAGTGATCCCAGGGTCCTTCCTTGGATGAGTCCCACATCGGGCTCCCTGTAGGGAGCCTGCTTCTCTTTCTGCCTATGTCTCTGCTTCTCTCTCTCTGTGTCTCATGAATAAATAAATAAAATCTTAAAAAAAAAAAAAGTAGTCTTACCATTTTATACTCACACCATTAATTTAGGAGAGTTCTGGCTTCTCTATTTTTTAGCCAATAGTTAGTGTTGTTAGTCTTTTTAAATTTTAGCCATTTTTGTGGGTGTAAATGGTATTTACTGCAGTTTTAATTTGCATTTCTCTGATGACTAATGATGCTGAACAGTTTTTAATGTACTTATTAACCATTTATAAATCTCCTTTGTCAAGTGCCTACTCAAGACTATTGTTTATTTTTATCATTGGGTTGTAGGATATTTTTATATAATCTAGAATTTGTATTTGAATTTGATAGTATCATATAATACTATCAAGAGTATTTTCAGATTTTATCAAGACTATTTTCTTCTAGGCTGTGGTTTGTATTTTTCTTTTTCTTAATGGTGACTTGGATAAGTGGAAGTTTTAATTTTGATCAAGTCTATTTTTTTCTATTATGGTGCTTTCTTTGTCCTAAGAAATCTTTGCCTACTCCAACATCAGAAAGTTATTTTCTTCTGGAAGATATATTTTATTCTAATAGCTTTACAAATTTTAGCTTTTATATATCAGTGTATAATTTATCTCTAATTTTTTGTGTTTGGAATGTGAGCTAAGAGTTATGTTCATTTTTTCTTTGTTGATATCTTTATTGAAAATTGACTTTTGTTATCAAAGCTTAGAATACAATAACTTGAAAGCCTGAATGCTAATTATATTGTACCATAAAATTGTTTGGCTAGTCAATATATATTTGAGATATAGTTTTCTTGTAGGTAGACCCATTTCCAAGACTAACAGTTAAAAATCAACTGACTCCTATTGAACTTGAAATTAAAGTGACATCCAAAACTTTGTGTTGTCCAATGGATGAAAAGGCAGAAAAACTCACCTAAGACTTTTTTTTTCTAGATTCCCTCTTGAATAAAATAAGAATAGCAACATGAACAATGAAAACAAAACCTGATGTAGTCCCACACAATTTTATGATGTTTTAGTGTCTATGACTGCTGCTTGGTTTATATCTGAAAGATACGTCTCTTCTGTTAACACATGGAAGAAGCTCCTTATTTATGTAAATATGCCAGTTTTAAAACAATGCGCAATGGTATAAAACTGAGCATTATTACTTAGTTTCAATAAAAAAACACCACAAAGTTGTTTAAGCAAAAAAGGAATTTGGTTAGATAATATAACTTGAGAAGTCCAAATTGGTTAGGCCAAAGGTGAATTGAAAATTTTCCTTATGTAAAGAAAATATTTTAAAAAGAAAATATTTTAAAATACGGTAACTTTTTAAAATAGTGGAAATGGTTAACTGCTCTCATTCTAAAAGAGTATTACTTGTAGATGCTAAAACTGTGCGGAGACTTGTAACAGTCAGAAGCAGGGCAAATTACTTTGATAAAATAGAGATACTTACCTCAAATACTAATTATACTGTTTGCATTAGTTTTCCAGAAATTATGTGCACTTAAAAAAGAAAAAGAACCCCTGGTTTGTTAACTCGGATTAACAGTATTTTTTTTCTTCCTCACATTCTAACTGCAGTCTAACTCAGCTTGTTGAGTTTGGTGTAGTGGGTATTTATTTATTTATTTTTTATAAAAACCAAGGAAACGGAGAAGAGGAATAGTGCTGTGCAAATGACCTCTGGGGTCCGGCTGGGACTCAGATGCGCTCTTCTCTGCTGAGGTTATTACCATCCTTGTTTGTTTTGCCATTTAGAGAGACTACAAGTCTCACTTTGTGCTGTCTGCAAAAAGCTGAGCTAGTTGAAAAGCAGAGATCGACTGTCTTAGGGTGTTTTGGTCTGCAGGCGCTCGCTCCCCAGCACCGCGGTGCGCAGGCCCCGGCCGCGCGGAGCGGCTGGCTCCTGCGGGTTGTGCAGCCTGGCTGCGGAGGGCCTGGCTCCTGCGGGTTGTGCAGCCTGGCTGCGGAGGGCCTGGCTCCTGCGGGTTGTGCAGCCTGGCTGCCGAGGGCCTGGCTCCTGCGGGTTGTGCAGCCTGGCTGCCGAGGGCCTGGCTCCTGCGGGTTGTGCAGCCTGGCTGCCGAGGGCCTGGCTCCTGCGGGTTGTGCAGCCTGGCTGCCGAGGGCCTGGCTCCTGCGGGTTGTGCAGCCTGGCCGCCGAGGTCCTGGCCGCCGAGGTCCTGGCCCCTGAGGTCCTGGCTGCCGAGGTCCTGGCCGCCGAGGTCCTGGCCCCTGAGGTCCTGGCTGCCGAGGTCCTGCCTGCGGAGGTCCTGGCTGCCGAGGTCCTGGCCGCCGAGGTCCTGGCCGCCGAGGTCCTGGCCCCTGAGGTCCTGGCCGCCGAGGTCCTGGCCGCCGAGGTCCTGGCTGCCGAGGTCCTGGCTCCTGAGCGCGGCTGCCCACGAACCCTTTTCCTTTGCGTTTTGCCTGGGCCTCATTTCACCGGAAAGCACAGTAGCTGTAGCCGCACAGAGACTTTTTCCTCTTTCCCTTTCCCCCTCATCCCCCTCCCTAGACCTCTCTGGGCTTTGACGTCATGTGTGCTCCTTTCGGTTGCCATAGCAACCCCATTCCCCAAGCCCTCGGTCCGTCTCCTCTGGTAGGTTCCACAATGGTACAGGCAGCATCACGCTGCACAATGGTTTCCAGGCAGTGAAAGAGGGTGATTCAGCAAGCCACTCTTCTTCTTCTTTTCAAAAAAAAAAACCCCTCCCCTTCTTTTTTTTTTTTTAATTTTTTATTTTTATGGGGGTGGGTGGTGCTTGTTACATGCTTACCTTTTTTTCTTTTTTCATTTTTACAATTTTCCTTTTTTCTCCTCACCCCTCAATTCCTAGGGGCTTGAGTGACTTTAAGATTGGGCTTTCTTGGAAATCACCTGTCCATCGTTAATTTTAAACAATTTCCCCCTCCAAAGAATCTATTCCTTATTACAATTTGGAATGTGGTTAATGAAAAACAAGTAGGGAGGATTTCTGGGGCAAACACTGCTGGATCAGGATCGTAGTTCTCAAGCACGGAATGGTAGGTGGCTCTTTGCTCATTCTGGGTTCTAACCTGTTTTTTGGAGGGTGGGGTGATGCCTATTGATTGCTCCTGGTGGGGTGGGAGAGCGAGCATGGGAAAAGTGGGAGAGATGGGGTGGAAAGCAGGTTAATGAAGTGAAGTACCTCTGAGGCAAGAAGCCACCAGCCTTTCCTTCTGTGTGGAGCATCTCTCCCCAGACTTGGGCGTGTGGAAACCTTCCTGTTGGGAGTGAGGGTTGACAGAGGGTGGGAGGGAGCTTTCTTATTGTGACCAGGGGTTTTTAGACCAATGCAGAGCTACAGAAGGGAAGAGAAAAACAGCGGGGGAGAGAGGGAGAGAAGGAAAGAAGGAGGGGTGGGGGGAGAGATACAGAAAGAGACAGAGAGACAGTGAACAGCTGTGCTTGTTAGAACTGCTGGCCTCAGTCCTATATCTAAGAAATGCTCTGGATTCCATCAAACACTAAAAAAATCGTGTCTTTAAGTGTGTGTTCATGTTTACTTGCTGAGAGATGCAATTTAAATAAATATTTTGGAACACATTTATCTATTTTTAGTAGGGAATGGTATTTATATATTTTAGTTGCAAAACTAATGACATTACTCTTGCAGAGACATCAATCTAGGCTAAATTTGGGTTGGGGAGAGGAAAACAGGACGGGGTCAGGTTAGAGATTAGAGGAAACATTGCCACTGCAGTCGCATAGGTAAGGGGTCCCTTTAAGAAAGTGATCTCCTAGTCACAGCAGGCAGCATTTTTTTTTTTAATGGCAGAGTTCCCATATTCTGTGCTGGGATACTGTGTCCCCTAGAAATGTCAGAGCTCTTCTGAGAAAAAAAAATACCAGAAATGAGCATGGCAATACATTTACCAGAATTTGTGTTATTTGTGCCTGCAGCAAAATAAATGTGATTTATTGGAAAATCTTCCAGTAAATCAAGGTTGAGACACTTCAGGAAAAATTATATATGGATTTTTTTCCTCTCCATTTAAATCTGGAGGCTGTCTCTGCCTTTACCTCCTAGCACATAACTTCCAGGTGCTGCAATTTAGCTATCGATAAAGAATGGCCTATCCCATGGCGGTAGGCTCTGAAGGATCACAAGGTTGTTTACATGGGCTGTCTTTGCTGCAGAGCCCGACAGTGTCTGTACACCAGCACTGCATGCTGCTGGTGTGTTGACGATAACTTTTATGAACGAACCAGAAAGAGGCAGGCTAAGTCGTGGGACAGGCCACAGTTCAGATTGAAGGAAAATAAGTGCACTCAGTGATGCTAGCTCAAGGTCCAATTTCTCCCTCTATCCTTAGTCTGCTAGTTGTCAGACCCTGGAAGATCTTGCAGAATGGTGATCAACATAGTAAAAATGGTTGCAGGAAGGATCATTTCTCTCAGAGAAGCTTCTGTAAATCTTCTACCTTTGGTGAGCATATATGTTGTGAATATAGATATGATACTCATGAATGAGCTCACAAGCTTCTGACTTTACTTCGAAACCATTGGATTTTAGGGGTGAGACAGCTTGGATGCAGCAGTTTTGCTGCCTCTGGCATGTATTCCCTTTCCTACCTCCATCTCACTCTTAATTGACATAAAGTACTGGAAGAGCTGATTTTATTACACGGAGCAAACTGGATTTTCTCTTCCCTACCACGGAACTAGCAAGTCAGATGACGAAGGTGGTATGACCTTAGAAATTAAAGAGTCTTCATGCTTCTGCATTTGCACATCACTCCCTCCTGTTGTAAAGTAGCTTTAATTTGATGGGCTCCTGGTGTTACAAAATCTTTGCAGTTTGGAAAAAAAAATCTTGATGATGAGGCAGTAAGAAATCATATGTACAGTGAGAAAATCAGCCACCTCCTGCTGCCTGCTTGCTTTGCTCCAGAACAGCATCCGCTGTTGGGAGGAGTGTGTTTGTCATGCTGGAAGGGGATGTTTGTGAACAGATCCCAGAGGGACCGAGTGTGTTTTGCTGTCATTGTCTGGTACGTCTGCACCTATTAGTATTTAATGGTTTCATAGGATGTAGTCAATGTTTTTCAAGGTTAGAATGCACTGAGACTCGATTGTGGATGCTATAAAATAAATGTATCTTTTTAAGTTACAGGAAAATTCATACAATTTCCCTTGTTAGCATATGTTATGGGAATATCATAAGCAAAAGGGATCTGCCTAATGTGAAAAAGCCTCCCATGTTTAAAGGTAAAGCGTCCCATATTTAAAGGTTTTTTTTTTTTTAAGTTTTATTCTGGCTTTATGTAAATGAATCTATGTCTTTGAGTGTAATCTTAGTGAAAAAGTCTTATAATACTGATGATAAAAATAAAGACAAATTGGGGGCTTTCTTGTTTGTTAAACATGGGGGCAGATGCTCTCCTTTCATCCTCTGGTTCTGGTTTCAGGTCACATTTCAAGCTAAAAGACTTTACATGGAATTGGTGTGTGCAAATCAAATGATTGCTTAGTTGCTTATTAGAATGATGGGTCTCAAAACAAGAGAGTCTTCCTTCAATTAGAATAAGAAGTAAACAAATTGACACTTAAAATTCTTTCTCCATGGTGTTTATTTTTCCTCTTGCAGTCTCCTTTAAGCTTTTGGTTGGACATTGCAACACTTTCAGAAGCGCAAAGTGTCCAATAATGACAGAGAGGCTTATAAAGCTGTATTTGCTGCAGGCTGAGTATTTCCTCCCCACCACACATGCATCTCTCACACCTTCTTCTGAGGACCAGGACTTGGATAAAGTTGGGCCTGTAAACTGCTGGGGAAATGCTTATTGGTAAAGGAGAACAAGATCCATTTATTTTGTTAGTATATTAAATGTATTTATTGCATTATAGAAATCTGAGATGAGACCTTGCTGAGATGAGAAAAGGTAAAAGATCATGCTGCATATTGATATTTCTCTTTGAAAGAGAAAATGTAATTTAGAATTGGAGCTGGAGTTTTCAGAAATTCGCCTATCTGTACATATTTTCATAGCCAAGTTGTCAGGTTTTGACTAAAGATTCTTCAGTTTGAGTACATTTTGTCCTTGTGAGAAAATCAAGGCAAAGAGGGGAAAGTGAAAAATCTGTATGTTTTAGTTACTGTCCTACACCCCCCCCCCTCCCCATTTCTTGTGATTCTTGGTAGAAACTCTAAATGGAGAACTCAGGCGATATTGAAAATATTTAAATAAAAATAAGGGTTTTGGTTTGAGAAGTGGACTACAAATCTATACTTATTTTTGGTAAAGAAATCTAGTTGAATTGATGTTTTGGGTCCATAATAAGCCACAATGGCCTTTTTGCTGTTCTTATCCCTGAGATGTGAAAGCCACAGGCTTATGGAGCTAATACTCCTAGGAATGGAAATTAAAGTTTTGAATGGAAAGAGAAATGACTGAAGGTTTCTGAGAAGCATCCCTAAGCCACAATTGCTCTGAAATCCCATATGGAGTGCAGGTGGAAAGTGAAGTTCCCCTACAGGGACATTAGGCATTTGCAGAGTGGCCTGCTCAGTAATAAACAAGATTTTTGCTACATTTTGTGTGTGTGTGTGTGTGTGTGTGCTGTAGAAAGTAGGAAAAAAACCTTTACCACCCACAGTGACTTAAAAGACTAGAAATTCATCTTAGTGACTGACTTTTCTTCATAGAACTTGGACTGCCTCCTGGATTTTAGATGTTAACCTGACTGGGTGCTCCATGTTCTTCCTGAAAATGAGTTTCTTCAAGTAATTGTCCTCTTCTCATACATTGGAAATAGGATCTGAAAACACTGAAGGTGAAGTAAAGCTCTGGGGCCCATTTATTCGGTGAGGTTTATTCAGTGCCGGTACTTCCTCTGTCATAGCACTTATCACACAATGCAGTAATTGCCTATTCCGTTTCCTGTGTTCTCTACTGAAGTATAATCTCCATCAGGTACTGACTGTGTCTGTTTGGCACATTGTTGGGACATGATAAATATTCCTTGGATGAATGTCTCCCATGTACAGAGTTCTCTACTAAGTGCAATGGAAGGAAGAGTTTGGAGTCATTTGGGAGCATATAGTCATTTAGTGAGATGAGGTTAAGAAACAAAGATGGTATATAATCAAGGGCTCATATTAGTATTTTGACAATAAATATAACAGGAATTCAGAGGAGAAAGAAATACACGTGACACTGGAGGCCACATTGGGATGTCTGGGGAGTAGGGAGGTTTGGTGGGGAAGGAATTCCTACTAGTCACTTGTAAGTACCTGGCCAGGAAAAGGACTGTTAGTTGGGACAGAGAGGAGGTTTATTTTGGGTATGGTGAGCATAGTTTCCAAAGCTCTTGAAATCAAAACTTTTGACTTGATAATGGCATACAGGTCTGTTTCCAGCTTTGGATCAGCTTCGGATCAACTTCAGTTTAGTTTTATTCTATTTCATATACTTCAGAGGTTTTTGAACTTCTCCTCCTGCTTTTATTGGTAAAGAATGTAACCCATCATTCTAATGAAGTCTTCCATGAAAAGTGGATTATGCAAACATATAACAGTGGAACTGTCCCTGTTGACACTGAATAGGGTGCCTTATATCTCAAAACCAAATCCATATCACAAGGGCATATCATATGTCAACTAAAGTACTAATTATTAATTGGGCTTATGTTCAGCTTTTAAAATATCCAGCTACTCTGATGTTGGTAACATCAAAGTTCTTGTGCTTGTGATAAATTTGAACCGAGTGAACTACCTTCAGATCTTTTATTCCCTCATCCTGCATTCCATCATTCATTTCCAATTGTATTTACCAGCCTTTTTGTTTCCTAAATGCAGATGAAATTCTCATTTAAGTGCTAAAATCAAATTCATTCTGTGTTTTTGCTTTGATTTTAGGCTAGTGTGAGGAACACCAACGGCAGGACCATCTCAGATCTTCGTTATGGCAACTCATGCAAGAAGCTGTTGAATTAGAATCATTTCCTATAGATGAGAAACCATACAAGCAGTGGTGAGTTGCGAATTTTAAAAATGTTCCTTTGCAGAAAGCATGTGATCTCCATAACCGCTTTGAATATTGCATGTGATTTAGTGTATGGCTCTGAAGAAATACTGTTCAAAATAATTTCAACTAAAGAAGTGAAAATCCACAGGACAGAGTGTTTGATTGATGGTGCTATACAGAGGAGCATAAAGTCTTGAGGTGCATGGGTACATCGTAAAACACCATGATGCTACCACCCTGTACGATACCAGTCTGCATAAGATAGCTGAAATGAACAATTTCATATGGCTGAGTAACAGTTGGGTAACAGTGGCTTTTATTGTTTACAACATAATTCCGTATTTTACTAATTCATCCCTGCTGGTAGAAGAATTGATTCTTAGCTAAATTATAATGCTCAGTACCTTTCAGGAATACTCACACACACACACACACACACACACACACACACACACACATTCCTATGTGAATGCATAGGAGTATATAAAGAATGCATATAATATATATATATTAACATAACATTTAGATCCTTGGAAACAAGAGAGAAATCACGTCACAGTTTTATAAAACTCAATTCATAGACATTTACCCTACCCTCCTTTTGCCTAATATAACGATATTAAAAGTGGATCCAGTTTCTCTGCTAGATGGAATAATTTTTAAAACTTATTATTTTATGAAAATATCAGCACACACAGGCAGAATATTTTTTAAAATCAAATGCTTGATGCTTTCTAGTCACCAAAGTTAATAATCAATAGACTCCAGCAGAGATGAACCAGTTATAATCTGTCAAATAACTTCTTTGAGAAATAGTGCGGGACAGTGGTGCTTGTAACACTCCAATAGAAGCTGTTTTGAGTTAGTGATCAATATCTCTCTTTCGTTTGCTTAGTGGCTCGTATAACTCTGGGTAGATAGGCTGTCTTTTGAATTAATGCATAAGCTATAACTGCAGAAGACTGATGAAATTAACCCTATACTTATTTCATATCATGATTTTCATTATAGTCTGCTTACAGTTATATTGAGAAAGTAGATATAATAGTCATCACTATGCTGTGCTTAATCAACATGTATTAAATGCCATGTTTGTTACAAAAGACAATAGTATGTTGCCAATAATCAACCATCATGCATCTAAAGTAAGGGAAGTTTATATGGCTGAACTTAATATGTTGTGTTGTGTGCCACTCCCGGTGTTATAGAGAACATATATTGCCCCATCTTAAACATATTCATGAAGTAAACGTTTAATGAGAATCTGTGATGTAGATACTATCCTTAACTCTTGGGATAGACGAAGATAGTACCTGTCTTAAAGGGACTTTCAACCTAAAGAGTGTGGTACTTACAATAAAATGTGCCATTAATTAGGGGAGATATACTCAAAAAATGTGGTACGTCCAGGGCTGTTAAATGTGAAGATGTAGGGTGCTAAGGGAAGTGCAGCAGAGAAGGAACTAATATACATAGGATGGAGATTTGTCAAGAAGACTTCTCAAAGGGAGTGATATGTTAACTGAATGCTAAGGATAATAAAAAATAATCAGTAGAAGGGGAGCAGTGGGAATATTTTCAAGGGTCCAGACGCTTGACAGAGTATGATTTTTTTAAATGAGCACTATGTCATGTACTGCGCTAGGGCATAAATGGAGGTGGAAGGAATGAAGCTGCAGAAGGGTATAGGAGATGTATCATGAAGGATCTCTTAAACGAAGCTAACAAATTTGGATTTTATTCCAAAATAAAGGACTTTTGAAAGGTTCTAAGTAGTAGAATGACATGGGGAGGTTTATTTTTTAATTTGAAATATAGCAAAGACATAGAAAAGTGTATAAGACAAATACAGCTTTAAGAGTAATTACAAAGCAAAATTAATTTATCCATCATTCATTTTAAGGAATAAACTCCCAGTAGAAACCGATGTACTTCTTTAGGATCACATGTGTTTTTTTCCCCACGAGAGGTGACCACTAACCGCTATCCTGCCTTTTGTCACAGTTGTTTCTTGTTCCCTTGCTTTTCTTTGTAGGTTTTCCATCTTACAATCACAATATTATGTTCTTAACTGATTTTGCTAAACATTGTAAGATTTTTCTATATCAATGCATATAGTTTATTCATGTAATTATATAGCATTCCATGAATATAACCAAATTTCTCCTCTGTTTTACTGTTGTGAACATTTGGATGATTTCTGTATTACTTATACTTGTATGTGCAAATAACATTAATTATTTATATATAAAATATGTTTACATAAATATATTTATTAAATATAGTAAATATTTTTATTATAATTATACATATATTTATAATAAAGTTGTTAAGTATATATGCACAGTTGCTTGCAAGTTCTAGTATACAGATATGAGCACTTCTTTAGGATAAATATCAAGGAAAGGTGCTATTGAATTTAAGGGTGTGTGCACATCCCATTTTTCTAAATAATACCAGAATATTGTCCCCAAGCAGTTATATCAGTTTACACTCCCATCAGCAATATAAGAGAAGTTCTATATCCCACCAACATTTGATTTATAAGTTCTTAAATTTTGCCCATCAGTTGAGTATATAATTATATGATGGAAGTATTAACTGGCTTTTTGCTGATTACTAATGAAGAAGAACATCTTTTCATTTTTTTATTGGCCATTTGATTTTCCTCTTTTGTGAAGTATCTGCTCAAGTGTTTATGAGATTTGTCTTTCACAATAATAACTAGCATTTATTGAGTTCTTCCTGTGTAATAGCATTGTGCTAAGCACTTTGCAGGCATTTTATCTTCAAATCATCCGTATGATTTACAGATAAGGAAACTCAGATTTAGAGAGGTTAAATAACTTGGTAATAGTCACACAGCTAAGAAACAGTGGACTTGGCATTCAAGCTCAGGGCTTTCTGACTCTAGACTTCTTCAATTTTTTGGATAGTGTTTGGAAGAAGATTAGATTGGAGGCAGAGAAAACACCTAAGATGCTATTGTCAGGAATCCAGTTAAAAAAATCATAGGGACATAAATGAAAGAATCACCAATAAAACATAATGACAAAGCATCTGGACTCAGTAATGACTGTCGTGGGTGAAAAAGATTTTTAAATAGTCTCAAGTTTTAATACCTGGTGGCTAGGTAAAGTCAATATCAGTCATACAGTGCATATTTGTATTCCAGGTGGTGTGGTAGGTTTTAAAAATTATGATTCTGTGATTCAATAAGAAATGAGTTTAGTTTAGGGGACAATAACATTTTGGATGAAGAGACTATAGTGTTCATTTGGGTCCACTCTTCACTGTTTTAAAATGTGGAACTTGGTGTGAAAAGAGGTGAAAGTGCGTTATTCAAAGAGTCACATGTGTATGTTCTCATTCATTTGGGGAATATGAATAATAGTGAAAGGGAATATAAAGGAAGGGAAAAGAAATGTTGGGAAATATCAGGAAGGGAGACAGAACATAAAGACTCCTAACTCGGGGAAACGAACTAGGGGTGGTGGAAGGGGAGGAGGGCGGGTGTTGGAGGGGAATGGGTGACGGGCACTGAGGTGGACACTTGACGGGATGAGCACTGGGTGTTTTTCTGTATGTTGGTAAATTAAACACCAATAAAAGTTAATTAAAAAAAAAAACAAAAAAAAACAAAAAAAAACAAAGAGTCACATGTTACTAAGCCTCAGATTAAGAATAGATAGCAGGCTTGCAAAGAATACAAAAAAAAAAAACTTGCCTGATTTTTAAATTATTAAGTGAAAATATAATCAACTTACTTTATCTGCCAAACATTTTTTTAAGTCAGTTGCCTCATTATCATTGTTAGCAGGTTTATTTAATGTAGCCCAGAATATTATCTTCTTGCTCACGATTCTACTAATGAAATCACCAGATCTGATTTGCGATTGTTACCATGTAACTGCCCTACTTCCTTTGATATACTCCATTGGCTATGCAATAAATTTCCTTCTCCTTAGCATATACCATATTTCCATCCACCCCCATTTTAGGAACTGATTATCTTTCAAATTGCCAGGGGATGCCAATGTGCTTCATTCTCATAACACACACTCAAGTGTTTCTTACCTCTGTGATTTCCTTCATACTGTCTATTCTGCATATATTCACCCCACCCAACCTTCACTTAGTCATTAGCCATCTTTTAAGACCTTTGCAGATCAACAGCATGGGCATCATCTGAGGCTTGATAGAAAAGCAGTATCCCAAGTTCCACCCAGATCTGTTAACTCTGAATCTTTCAAACAAGATTCTGAGGTGATTTAAATTTTGAGAGATACTGCTGAGACTCACTTTAGACTTCATCAGATGTTATCTCCTTCCAGAAACCTTTCCTGACTCCTCCCATTGGGGATTCCTTTCTAGTGTTCTCCCAGTAGCCTAGGCATATCTATCTCATTGCATTACCATGGTATTTTATTAACTGTTTATCTGTCTCTGCAACTTAGCTTCTGAGTAATTTGACCCAGATCTAATTATCCTTGAGTTTTCCATGCTAGCACAGTGCCTAATACAAGGCAGTGATGCACAAATGTTTGTTGAATGATTGCTTGATGAAAGAAAGAAAAAAGAGTAGGAGATAGATACACAGAAAGATAGAAACAGAGGCAGGAAAGAGAAAATTACAAGGAGAAAAGACACAAAACCCAAGGGACTACATAGAGAAATAACTAGACTACAAAAAATTTACACCTCTGGATACAATCTGGAAAGCAGCCTGACAGAGAGTCTACAGTCTTATTTAAGTTTTGAGGGATAAATGTGAATATTATTGGCCAACTCCTTCAGAAGCAAGGATTACCTTAATTTCTCATATAGTAACAGTTTATTGTCATTGTTTTTAAGTAAATTTTTCCAAAATTTATTTTATTTTCCGAAACAGTGTGTTCTATCTAACTAGTCGGAGACGATTCAGAATATCGTGTGGAAGTAGACAGAGGATGAAGGTTGATTTTGAAGCTGTGCAGGAGACAGAAATAAGAGACCAGGGAGTAGAGAGTAGGCATTATGCATAAAAGACCTTTCTTTCTTTCTTTTTTTTTTTTTATAAAAGACCTTTCTGATAATTAAAATTATTTGTAAGTCTGTGCTTTTCAGCACAATTTTCAGCACAGTAAATTTTCCAGCACTGCAAGTATTTAACCACCTTCATGGTTGACCAAATATTAACAACATTTTAGAGGTGCTACTACTTGGTATGGGAGATTAAACTCAATGACCTCTATGGTCTATGGTTCTCATGAATTATGAGTCTACAATTGTTAAGAGTAATACAGGAAGAATGAAAGTTATAATAAAGATTGCAATAGTGGATAACATTTATTGAGTGATTACTTGTGCCATTCACTGTTCAAAGCACTTTGAGTGCACTAATTCAATGAATCTTCATAGAAATCCTACTGAGCATTTCTATTTTACAAATGATGGAGTTGAAGGTGGGAGGTTTAGTAACTTACCCTAGGTCATGCAATTAGTGTTGGTAGAGTCCAGGGAGTCTAACTTGGGAACACTTCCTTTTTTTTTTTTTTTTTTATCACTGTGTTGAATCCTTCTCAGTACTAACAGTGAAAGTTGGCCTGAATGGAGCCTTAAAATTTTGATGTGATTTGAATTCCAAGAAATTGTAAAAATAGGAATTCCAAGAAATGATAATAACATAATCAAAGTAAACAGAGATAGAAATGAGCATAACGAGTTTGTAGAACCAAATACTTTACAAATGAGATGAATAAGAGGATATTCAGAAATTTGTAAGTAATTTGATGTCATGTCAGGAAAATAATAATGCTGTCTTTACAAGTTGGCATTTTACTGCAGCTTATTTGAAGAGTGAGTTAACATAAAAATTTTTCCATATCTCAGATTCTTCATAGAGAATTCTGGGTATTCCAATAACCACTATTAGAGGAATTCCTATTAAAATAAAAGTATGAGATCTTAATGAAAATTTGTTTAACATAAAAAACTTTTTCAGAGTAGGGCTGGTTGGAAAATTTAGTCCATAGTTAAGTGGATTCAAGACATGTAATTTATAGTGCAGATATCAGAAATATATATGCTGGATATTTAAAAGTTTTCTTTCTAGTTTTACTTTTGGAAGTTCTAGGTGATTTGTTTGTTCTTTAAATCCCACTTTTTTTTTTAATCCCTTAAGGCTTACTTTTAAGCTTCTTTAAATTTGAGAGTGAATATCCTTGATAATATTGTCTTTATAAAGTCATTTATAAATCTTAAGAATCTGCGTTGAAATTTAGTTTAATAAGATTTAAAGACATTGTACTCCCTCCACACCCCTAAAAAAGTTAGGCAAAATCTATGTGAAATAGTGGGTAGGAAACAAATTAAAATATTTTTCATCTTTTATGAATTTCAGCCAGGTATATCATGTCATATGTTTGTTGACTTCTTGCCAACCAGGGTTTAGGTCAGCAATGTGGAATGTCACAGGCAATCAAATCACGTATGTTGAATTTCTTTTTTAGTCTTGATCCTGCGTACAAATGTCTGGCTCTGTATTATAATTTAAGGAACCAAAAGATCTTCTGGTTCTCTGCTTCTGAACCTGATATAATATGTGAAATTCTTACTTTTTTGGTTGAAGAGTATTCTTATTAAAATAGAAATGTTATGGGGGCATCTGGTGGCTCAGCTGGTTAAGTGTCTGCCTTCTGCTTGGGTCATGATCCCAAGGTCCTGAGATGGAGCCTGTGTCTCATTCAGGCTCACTGCTCATCAGGGAACTTGCTTCTCCCTCTCCCTCTGCAGCATTCCCTGCTTGTGCACTCTCACTCTCACTCTTGCTCTCTCTCAAATCAATAAATAAAATCTTAAAAAAAAAAGTAGAAATGTTATGAGTTAAATTGGTTGATTAGCTAACCTGGTAAGCTAACTTGAGTTAAGATGTGAATTGGTGATAATGGATATTGGATCATAGATAACATCCACACTTGGATTAGTGTCTTAACACATTAAATAAGAGATTAAAGAAAGGGAACATATGGGAAAGATTTTTGTATGGGGAGGGAATCAAGATTGGTATCAAAGACAGTACTTTGTTGGGGTTTAGCAGATTACTTAAAAATTCTCATTGCAGTTTCTGGAAAAGGAAGAGACCTTGATATGAGATTCTCATCTCTGCTCGCTCATTAATTAATATTCCCTTGGGCAAATCTTAACCTAGCTGAGCTTCTTCAACTGTGTATGAAGGAGTTGTGATGAATGACGTTTAAATATCTCTTTAACTGTGAAAACTATGTACATTAAATTGTACAGATTGAATTAAAGCATGGGATAATACCCAAAAGGCCAGGCCCAAGGGGACTACCTTGGTGAGGGTAACCTTGGCCAGTGAAGAGACTTCATGAGAATGGAAAACAGCTTCATGGACAGCTAGAAGGGAAGAATAGGCCAGGTGGAGGCTTATAAGGGTCTTGAAGACAGACTTATCATGCCCAATTTTGCTTTAATCCACCTCCTTTAGTTATCTTTAGTTTCACATTGTCATTCTAAATCAGAAAATAAGGTATTTGAATTATAGGAAGTCACTTCTAATTACCGGAATTTATTATCCATAAGGGAGATAACGTATGCATAGGCAACCAAATTGATTGCATTTACTTTCCAGATTTGTATCTTTCTTTATCTTAAAATTATCTGCTGCAATTGAAGGGCTAGTATGTACAAATATTTGCTCATTGATTTACTAATGAGAGGAATCTTTTAAAATTTGCCTTTAAAAATTATATTCTCTAAGCTATATTGGGATTTACCAATGTATTAGGTGAAACTATTGGCATCTTGATTACCTCAGATATCATATCAATGCAACAGATTTACATGAGAGTTAACATATTTTCAATGGGCAGATTACTGTGGTAGAACCTTTGAAGAATGAATATGACACAATTCTTCCCTCACTCTTTCTCTTCCCTCCCTCCCTTCCTTCCTTTCTTCCTTCAAATATTTACTGGCTGCCCCTTTGCTAGCTGAAGCAGCAACAAAGATAAATTCTATTTAGTCTCTGCCCTTAAGCAGCTGACTATCAAATCTGGGGCCTTTGGATGGGAAGAGAAAGGGGAAACGCTTGTAAATAAGTGAATCCACACATAGGATAGTTGCTTTAATAAATAATGAGTTCAGGGAACAGTGAAATTACAAAGGCAACTACTCAATTGGGGTTCTGCAGAAAGACATGAGTCTCAGTGCTCGAAAGCAGTAGGGCTCAGACTTTGTGGTCTCATGATCCTTTTGCACTCTTGAAAATTATTAGCCATAAGCTTTTGTTTATGTGGGTTATATTCATTGGTATTTACAGTATTAGAAATTAAGATAAATTTTAAGATATTTATGTAATTCCTTTATGAATTAGCAACAGCAAACCCATTACTTGTTAACATAAAATATCTTTTTGTGGGAGGCCTGGGTGGCTCAGCCGTTGAGCATTTATGCCTTTGGCTCAGGGCATGGTCCAGCGGTCTATGGAGTCCCGCTTCCCCCTGCGTCTCCCCTGCCCATGTCTCTGCCTCTCTGTGTCTCATGAATAAGTAAATAAAATCTTAAAAAAAACATTTTATGAAAATTACTTTTTATAAAACAGAGATAGTATAGTTACAAAGTGGCATTGTTTTACATTTTTGCAAATCTGTTTTATGATTCATTTAAAAGGAGG
The DNA here is from genome assembly GCF_018345385.1 of Vulpes lagopus. Classification (NCBI taxonomy): domain Eukaryota; kingdom Metazoa; phylum Chordata; class Mammalia; order Carnivora; family Canidae; genus Vulpes; species Vulpes lagopus. The sequence goes on along the minus strand of NC_054829.1, from coordinate 85,552,118 downwards.
GGGCTGAATTCTCTTATGTATTTATGGCTTCCAACTATTGTCACAAAACACATCGTGTATCCTCTGGAAGACTTTGCTATACATTTGAGAGTAAATGAGAGTGAAGACAGCAAACCATATCTTTATATCATTTGGAATTAGTTTTGACCTCAAGAATCCCCTCGAAAGGGTCTTGGAGATCTTCAGGGAGTCTCGTGTACTCTACTTTGAGAACCACTTCTAAAAAGCATCTATCGTATAAAAATGAATTAAACTCTCTTTTACGCATCTAGAATGGTACATATTACCTTTAGGAAAACAAAAAATAGTGTGCTTGGTTATTCAGAGGAAGAACTCCAGATGAAATAGACTGTAACCTCCATGAAGACTGTAACCTCTGTTTTACTCATTACTTGTTGCAGGATCTGACACATAGTTGATTTTATGGGAATTTCAATGATAGAACATTTTAATAAGACAGATGTACTTTCACAAGTCACTATAGACCTGGGAAGAATATGATGAGTGCTACAAATAAAGGTTAAATGTGTATTGTAGAGTTGGAAGGAGAGGCCATTTTTAACTGAGGTATTAGAAGGGATTCATGGAGAAGGCATTGGAGTGGAGTTGTGAAGACAATTTTGGTAGTCAGTGTTAGGGTTGGAAAGGTTACTTCTAGAAGAGGAAATAGAATGAGCAAGGAGCAGAGTGCGTTTGAGGTTCAGAAGTTTAGGCTTGAATGTTTTAGGGATGGAGGACACGGTAGTCAGAGATATGGTGGAGAAAATAGATTTGGGCCAGACTGAGGGAGGTTGTGAGTGAACTATGAAGGAATTTTGGGTCTGTTTCTATAGATAGTGAAGAGCTGTTGCTGTTTTCTGAGCAGGCTTATGAAAATGATTCTGGCAGCAATGTTGAGAATGGCTTGGAAAGGAGAGAGGATGGAGAGAGGATGAGCAGTTAGAGGGAGGAAAGGAATGATAATCCGGTTTGAAGAAGAGACCATAAGAACCAGAACCAGAACCAGTAGAAAAGGATCCAATAGATAGGAAGTTCTCCAGGTTTTAGGTAATGTGGAGTAAGAAGTTGTAAAAGAGATAGTACACCAGTCAGTAAGGAAGGGAAATACTGGGTCCTTTATGATTTCATTATAAGCCCAGCCACAGTATGAATAAACAATTTTACACAGGTCTTTGGGCTTCTGGTTTTTCCAGATGTAAAATGTAGAAATAGATTGCTTGCCTATTTGTGTCACAAGAGTCCATGTAAGGATAAATGAGCTTTTTTGACAGAAAGGTGCTCTATTAATCTAAGCCATCAATAATAAGAATGAGAATGTTTGCCAGGTGTTTTTGCTCCTGTGTTGAAGGCTGCTGTGTAAATAAGAAATAATGCCTGGAACTATTGTCACTGTTAATAATAGTAAAGTCATTACCACAAAATGCCTACACAGCAAACTTGTTCTCTGTCAAATACAAAGCGAGAAGATGAAGCCAGGCATGGAAGTCCATTCTGTTATATTTATTATGAGTTTTGCTTATTGTAAACTATTTTCCTGGTTAGTAGAGAAGTCGTTTTAACAGTATTTGGATTTCATTGTATCTTATTATTTTCGTCACTCTATTCTGGTCAGGTTTTCCATCACTATCAGAGGCCTCATTATCCTGACTTTTCTCTCTGAGAATGGAAGTGGGACAGCATTCTCTCTGAAAATGGAAGTGGGAAGTGTCAGTACTTGCATCTGTGTTCTTGTTAACTGTGGCTCCTTCAATTAATTTAACACATAGCTGTATGATACAGTGGTCAAGCATGTAAAATAAACTCCAGAGTTAGACTGCCTGGGTTTAAATCCAAATTCTGTTACTTCCTCGGAGATCCTGGTTTAGTCACATAATCTTTTAAGCTTCAGTTTCCTTATCTGTAAAATGGTACTAGTAATAGTACTGATCTCAAAAGGCCATTGTGAGGGTAATGAATGAAAAGCACAGAGCCTTCCTTAAGTGCCCAGTAACTGCAAAGTTTTGTTTTGGTTTTGGTCAAATTTATTACCATTATCATCAACATATCTTCTTTCCTTTCTTTTCATTTTTTAAATAGATTTTATTTATTTATTCGTGAGAGACAGAGAGAGAGGCAGAGACACAGGCAGAGGAAGAAGCAGGCTCTCTGTGGGGAGCCTGATGTGGGACTTGATCCTGGGACTCCTGGATCACACCTTGAGCTGAAGAGAGACGCTTAACCGCTGAGCCACCCAGGTGTCCCAACATATCTTCTTTCCTAATCAGGATCCTTTTCTATACCTTTTTAATCCATTGTTTGTCTACCAATAGTTAATTTGTAACTGCACAATTAGTCATCCTCCTTTTCTTTACTGAGAATAACATTTTGAAGAATTCCCCAAATTTTAAATTTTACTCATTTTCCATCTATCTATTATCTATCTATCTATCTATCTATCTATCTATCTATCTATCATCTATCGTCTATCATTCATTCATTCATCTATCTCCTTCCCTCCCTACTGGTATTTCTTGTACCTAGCAATTCAAGTATTTAATTCTGCTTAATATAAGGGATCCAATAACTTGTTCTAACCATCAGACAGGTATTTCCCATGACACACTGCTATCCTCCCACACAATCTTCCTGTAAAGAGGATTTGCTTGCCATTTTCCTTTTTTACTCTAGTATTTTACTCAGTCTGTTCTCAAGATCTGTAATAGTCTGTTTCTGTCCTTGCTATTGATCATACTTCTAAAGGCATCTTCCCATATTAGCTCAGATCTATTGAGATCTATGTGAAACACATATCAGGCCCTGGATGTATAGTACAACCAGACCTATGCTCTGCTCATCAAACCAAGGCTCATTTTTTAATTTATGTAAGTAGTTTAAGAGTTATTGGCCTACTGTGGTCCTGCTCAGCAGTCAGTCAGTTGTTATCTATTACTATTGGCAAATAATGTCTATAAATTCCTGTGAGTTTTGGTCATATGTATCATTGGCAGATTTTTTTGTTATAGTTGCACAGACTGAATATTCATCTACCATTTCTCTCTACCTTGTCTTTCACTTTTATGGGATAGGAACCAAACAAAGGCAATGATCTTGCTTCCTATGAAGAGTTGATTCATATTTGTTAATAGTGAATTTATTCAAATTGTAGAGGGTGGAATGAAAATGACTATTGAAAATAGCTGCTAACAGAGAAGGAAAAATGACTGAGTAGTAAGGCAAATCAGAATATATTAGCATTTAATCAGCTCCTTCTTTTACTATTCCAGTATTGAATATCCATCTTAATCAGAAACTGTTTAGAAATTGTAGAAATTGTTTAGATGAATATACCAGGAGGGAGTTTCCTTTTTGAAAATTGTAATACTAAATTTGATATTAGGTCACTGAGATTTCAATTTAGCACCTTGGCTTTACCTATCTTTCAGAATGAGATACACTTACTTTAGCCATCTGTTAGTTGTATGATCTTGGCCATGTTACCTAATGTCTGGCCTCTGTTTTCTCATCTGTAAAATGGGACCAACAAAATCATCTATCTTATAAGGTAGTTCTGAGAGGTTAAATTAACTTTCACAAGAGATATTAGATGTGAGAGACATAAAGTTATTAGAACAATGCCTGGCACAAAACAAAATTTCAATAATTAGCAAGTATTATTATCCACCTGAAATAGAATGGTGGTTAAAAGCTTGATTCTGTAATCAGATTGCTGGATTTGAGTTCTAACTCCATCACTTATTGCTTGGGTAATTATGGACTCATTTTATAGTGTCTCTGAGCCTCTATTCCATTTTTAATTTGGACAATGATGATATCTACTTTTCAGGGCTTATTCACATAAATAATAAATGGAAATAAAATGGAAAATAAATGGAATAAATGGAAATCACTTAGTAGAGTTTTCATTGGCTATTAACTATTATTTTTTTAATCCTTATGACACATGTATTGCCTAGCAATTATAATTGTAAATACTTACAGAGAACTTAGTCTGAGCTAGGCAATATTCTAATACATTACATATAGTATCTCATTTATTCTTTGTAATGCTCACAATGAAATAGGTACTATTGTTATTATACTCATTTTACAAATGATCAAATTGAGGCATAGAGAAGTTAAGCAACATATTCAAGCTCTTATAGTTAGTAAATGGCAGAGCAGAATCTGTGCACTTATGCATTATACTTTATTGCCTCTTTGCTTATGAAAATGAAAGAAAGTTGAATATAATGTCTGGAGAATAAAATTAGGCTGTCAGGCTAATGATTGAGGTTCTCACTGTGTACTATCCTCTTTCAAACCTGAAATCTACTCATATAGTGATGTAAACCCGGTTAACATGAAGATTAGTAGTTGCAGTAAAGAAGAAAAGAAGGGGTGCCTGGGTGGCTCAGTGGTTGAGGGTCTGCCTTCAGTTCAGGGCGTGATCCCAGATCCTGGGATCAAGTCCCACATCAGGCTCCCTGCATGGAGCCTGCTTCTCCCTCTGTCTGTGTCTCTGCCTCTCTCTCTCTCTGTGTCTCTCATGAATAAATAAATAACATATTATTTAAAAAAAGAAGAAAAGAAGGTGAGATGGTATTTTTGGAGGGTAACCTGAAATCCCTGTGGTTGTGTATGGAAGTGAAATCTCTAATCCTTCCTGTCTAAGGTAAGATCCTACTGTCTTGGGGATGCAGTGGGAGCAGGGTTTACACGAAGACTTGTGATCTTAGTTTCATCTTCTTCCCTTCCTGGTTGCTTGCATGACACTGTCTGAGGCCCAAAGCAATTGCACACATTTGCTACTTATTTCGTTTTAGTTTTTTAAATCTTATTTTGTTGGGATTTATACTCTTTATGTTCCTGGTGATAGTTGAGATGACTTCGTCCTGTCCGCAGCCCTGCTGTTATACCTTGCATGATAGAATAATCACTGACTGCAGGGTGTGGCTCTGAAGGGCTTCCTCTTTCAAACCATATAGATCCAGATCCACATTTCCAATCTGACATTAGGCAATTAGTTAATGCTTTCAGGACTTAGTTTCTTTATTAAAAAATGGGCATGTAGTATGTACCCCATAATTTTTGAGAGAATTGAATATAAATTGAATATAATTGTAATACAGTATTTGGCTGGAGCAGAGAATTAAATTTTGTTATTGTTTTATAACACTAAAAACTGAAAAAGATAAATTTGTTTTAGATCATTACCAGTTTTATTACTGAAATAACAAAAGAAACTTGGTTGTTATTGTGGCAAATACTAGGGATACTTTTCAATAAAATAAAATAAAATTAATTTTATTTTTATCCTTATTAGCATGTGACCCTTGCTAGGATTAGGAAGAGCAAGCTATGGAAAAAGGCAGAGGGTTGGAGAGTGAAAGAAAAAAAAATGAGTCTATAAAATAGTACTCTGCTCTTTTATATAAGTGAGATAATGTACATGGACATGCTTTTCATATTCTCAATTTCCCTTCAAATATAACATTGAAAAAATAATTCCCATAAGCATTCCGAGAAGAAGAAAAGTATGGAATTAGTCAAGGAAAGCAAGGAGAAGAGGAGGTGTTGCATCATTTGTTAAAGAAAGTATGGATTGGATTGAAGAAAATTGCAATCTGAGCAATTGGACTATTGGAAAAAGGCAAATAGGTATGGGAAACACACATATTATAAGGGTAAAATGACCAGCCTGATGTGTTGGAATATTTGGACAAATCAGTGGGGGCTTGAATGCCAGGTAGAGGATTCTAGGCAATATCCAGTTGGCCTCAGCCTATCCCCAGCATCAGAATTTGGATCCCAGAAACTGATTCACAGGGTGATACAGAGAATTAAAGAGCTGGATTTTTTTTCGTTATGTGTGGAGTAGCAGTGGTGGATTAATTGGCAGCTCTTGTTGTAGGCACTGATATAATGGCTATCTGCAGTAGTCCTTCTCTCTTCCTGAGTTACAGACTTGGTCTAGATTATCCACTCATGTTGGGTGCAAATGTCTACCACCTTAAGGACTCAGAATTCTCATCACTTCTTTCTATTTCTCCATTCTTTCTCTGGTGTGACATAGTTTCTTCTTTATAACTCTGAAACACAAAAAGGCTTATTACATACTTTCCTCTGGATGTCTGCTCATGTAAGTGTGGATGGAGACCTTGGGTAGTTTCTGAGGAGTCTCCATCTGAAGTGATTCAGATATGATTTGCCTTTATGAGATAATCAAAGCAACTATGAAGCTCTACAATTAGTGCAGAAACTGTTTCTATAAAACTTCTAGCTACATTAAACTTACCATGTGGGAGTAATCTGGATGTACTACCAGTTACCACATTGATTTCAAGGATAGGTTTGATTTCATTTATCCATTCAGTAAGTATTTATTGAACACTAGTATGTGCCAGGTCCTTTTGTAGCTGTGGGGATACTGCAATGAATATAATAGATAAAAAATCGTCCTTGACTTCAAGAGCCTGTTCTGGTTGAAAGAAACAGACAATAAATTACATGAATAAATAAAATATGTTGTCTATTAGATGGTGGAAATGGTCAGAAGAATATTAAACAGAAGGGTGGGTTAGAGAGCATGGTGTTGGATTATGATTTTAGCTATGGTAACTAGGGAAGGCCTCCCTGGAAAGTCATGGAACAAAGACCTTATTTGATATATCCTCACACTCTTGTGTTCCTCCCTCTTTGTAACTCATGTTTGTCCCTTCCAAAGCTGTATACTGTATATATACTGTATATTAAAGTAAAAGCACTTCCTGGATAAGTGCTCAAAGTCTTATCTTCCTTGATAAGACCCTTTATGTAAAGGTCAATCGATAGCCCTCATTGTGGGTAGAACCTCCAAACAAGTCTCAAGAATTACTTACTGGAGAAAATAGGGTTGTCAGGTTTAAATTAAATCTTTTAACTCTGCTTAAGACAAGTTCTCGAACAGTTAAGATGAACTTCTAGAGTTAGTCTCAATGATTTAGCTTTTCCGAAATACGTATACCATTAATTTAAAAGAAAACAATTTAAAACTTTTTATGTTATCTCTCTCTTCCATAAAATTGATTCTTCCTTTACTTAGAAATTATCTGATATTACTTTATAGAAGTAATGTCATGTTCAAGTTGTTTTCTAAAGGTTATTTTATGGCATTTCCATGTTCTTTCATTTATTATTTGATCTTTAACTGATTTCAAATTTCAAATTCTAGTTTGATTTCTCTCAACTAGTTTCCAATTCAGGGTGGCATCTTTGCCACCTGCCACTCAATAATTTAACATATCCATTGCACAGAAAGAGAGTGAGCAAGAAATAGAAGGAGAGAGAGAGAAAAAGAACAAGGAGATAAAAAGCAAAAAACTTAAAAAAAACCCCAACATTTTAATTTTTATTTAATGTACTTATTTACTTTAAAAATACAACATTTAAATTTATTTTATGTATTGATTTTTTAAAAGATGTTTTTGTTTTTAGGTAATCTCTACATGCAACATGGGGGTCAAAATTATAACCCCAAGATCAAGAGCATGTTCTACTGACTAAGCCATCCAGGCACTCCAAAATCAACTTATTTTTAGCCTATCATTTCTATCTGTAGCACATTATCTTGTTGTCCTTTATTACTTTACACTCTAAGGCAAGATTATTATGGATTTTTAATTTTTGAAAATCATTTTTCAGGTGGTTTTTATATACCGATGTCTTATACATTTTGGTGTAAATGGCATTTACTTTTAGTTTCTAAAGGCTTTGTGGCCTTTTAATTTGAATAGAGTTCAACACCTAGCGCAGTGTAACATGTGCAACAAAATATATTTGTCGATCAAATGAAAACCTTGTATCACGGGTTATACTAGACATTTTATGAATTAGCTTTCACTTCATCAAAGGTATGGAAATAACATTGGAGGTATAGGGTTGAGGTATGGAAATGGGTGTTGATAGTCAAGGCACTCAGAATTTAATGGGTAATGCAGGTAAGATATTAGGCTTTCTCTTTTCCTCTTCCCTCCTACTTCTTCCTGCTGACATTGATGAAACTCTTCTTTTTCTATGGATTTATATATATATAATATATATACACACACACACACATATACACATATATGTATATGTTCATATGTATGTATATACATATATATGTTCATATATATGTTCATATGTATATATATATATACATATATATGTGTATAAAGTGCCTATTATTCTAAACATCAAGCTCAGAAAAGGTCTTATCTGCATGGGATTATAGTCTGGTAAGGGAAACACATTTTCCTTCAAAGCTTGTATCATAGTTTGCAATTATACAATTTATTTGTATATTGACTTTAAATATTTCAGTAAAATATGAGAACTGTTATTATCAGCTGGGCTATACTATTTTTTTGAGCATATGACAAGGCTACTGAATGTAGTTTAGATGAGAGGGAAAACCTCCTTGAGTAAAGATAGTTGGGTAGGAATTAGCCAGATGAAGGAGGTGGAGTGGGAGAAAGTTCCAGACTGAGGAAACAGCATTTGTGAGGGTTTAGAAGTGACAGAGATTTGAAAGTTGCATGAGTGAGAGAAGGATAGTAAATGATACTTAAGAAGTATGCAGAGGCCAGTTACATCATGAAGAGCTTTATCCTCCATGTTCATTATGATGTGGAAGAGTTTTTTAAAAAAGGATGAAGACTTGATCATATTTGAGTTTAGGAGAATGCTCTTTTTGCTGTGTAGAAAATGTTTAGAAAAGGCTACTACTGATGGTGAAGAGACAAGGAGGGGCTCAGGGGCCCAAAAAAGACACAGATGTGGCCTGGACTAGCTCTGCAGAGTTGGAAGAGGAGGGGATGTGTTAGAGGGATATTTAGGCAGTAAGAAGAATCTGTAGCATTTGGAAGATGAGAGGAGTGAGAGAGTCAGACATGATTCCTGGTGCTGGCTTGTGTGGGTGGTGGCTGCAGTTTTAGAGGAAGGGAACACTGGAGGAGGAACAGGCTTGGAAGGAAGATGGATTCAACTGTGGTCATGTGGAAGTTGAGATACCCAGGAGGTAGTTGCATATGTGTGTTTAAAATTTAAGAGATAGGCGTGGGCTGGGGATTATGTTTAGATTTCATCAACAAGCAGGACAGTGTAGCTTGGGAGAAGAGAGCTAGGGAAAGGACTTGATGAATACTGACAGAGAAGTAGGAGGACAGTAGTAATAAAAATGATAAAAGCTAAATGTTAATGACACTGTGTGCCCAGCCTTGTTTTATGTACTCTTACACATATTAAATCAATTTAACCTTCTCAAGAGGTGCTACTGTTATCCCTGATTTTACAGCTGGAAAATATATGAGTCCCAGAGAGGTTAAGTAGTTTACAGATCATCACACAGCAAGTATATGGTAGAGCTGACTTAAATCTAGGCAGTCTGGCTTCAGAGTTTGTGGACTTTTTCTCTACACTCTTCTGAAAACTGTGGGCATGTGCTGTCTAGAAATTCTGGGAAAAAAGGGAGTCACTAGCAGTGTTGCTGCCTAGAGGCCAAATTCAGAACCAAAAGTTGTTTATTAGGTTTAATGACATTTACCCTTAAAGAGAATTTGTTTGGTGTTGCAGTAGCCTGAGAAGGCCGGTCTCAGTAGGTTGAGAGCCTATGGGTAGGTTGAGGAAAGGAAGACAGCAACTGTAGATGATACTGTCCAGCAGTTTGACTGGGAAGATGAGGAGAGTAGAGTTGGGGAATTCTAGATGACAGACTTGGGTAGGAAAAAAGTCACGGACGCAACTTGATATGAAGGTAGAACGGAGGGGGGTTCTTCATGAGTGCAATACATTTGTGAAACGTTTTTTTTTTTTCTTTTTTCTTTTTTTGAGAAGGCAGATATGGCCTAAAATACACATAAAACAATCCTTGTTGATAAACCATAGAATTTTTTTCTTCCTTAAAATCTACAGCTATAGAGTGATTAGTTGACTACCAATAACCGTCAGCCAGCAGCATTAAATTGGATGCAAAACCTATGGCCAAAAACATACTGATCTGTGACTTCTCTTTTGAGAATCTTGGGAACAAATACTTTAGAGATTTTAACTGGACACAAATAGAGTGTTCTCACCCAGGACAAATGACAATCATCTTTTAGTACATTTCACTCCATTTGCTCATTTCTTTCCATTTATTACTCTAAAATTGCAGATGGCAAAGATTGCCTTGGGGAAGTTTCCTTAAAAATTACTTTTCCTTGTAACTTCATATCAGGTTTAATTTTGACCCAAGGCTTTGGTCTAGAAGGTCAGCAGGACCACCATCCCTGTTATTACCTCCGGATTATTAAGAAGCTCTTCTGAAATATTTTGTGCAAAGTTACAGGCTGAACTGCACTATCTCTCTGTGGGAATTTAGGGCATAGGATAATGTCATAGATGCCACACTGGAACTATGCTATGTCAAACCACAAGCAGTACCTTCACACAAAGGTACACTAGGATATGTTCTCTAAAATTCTATGTAATTTGATGGGTGGCATTCTTTCCCTTTTCCATTACAGAGAGCTGAGATTACTGAGAATACCTTTTTAAACTGAATCTGAAAAGTGTGTTGGTTCCATAAGTTTTTTCCTTCCCTATCTTAAATCTGCATGAGACTGATGACCTTGTGACTTGTCTTTAGGATAATTAGAAAAAAAATCTCCCTGATGAGGATAAATGATTTATAAAATGATGCATCTAAATATAAAGTTGCATTCACTATAAAGTTTTACTTAGAATAAAGCTTATTTAAAGTTTTATTAAACTTATTTAAACATAAAATGCATTTAAATGTAAACTTTTATTATTTTAGTACCTTAATTTTCTTGTACCTTTAGTTTGTGTCTTTTGAAACATCCATAGTGGATTTGCATATTTTTTTGGAGGAAAAAACCCCCAATGTGTGTCCTAGGTAGAGCTTTGCTATTTGGGCTAAACATTCATTTTTAGGAAAACAATGTAAGGTTATCAGTTAGTCACTTAAGAGTTCTACTTCCACATTAACAAAGGAAAAGGGAAAAGGAAGCAAGATTAATAACAGAAAGACACAGTTAATGATTAAGTGAATTTTAGTTACAACCCAGCAAAAGCATAGGCTAAACAAGTTAAAGAATAATTTTTTTTTTCTAAACAGGCCTTGTAGATAATTATACTTGCTGAATCATTTATCATGTTATACATTTCTTCACATTAATCATAAAACATATTTCATGGGTTCGTTTCATGATTTTGTTGCTCTTAATAAAAAAATACTTGAGCCTTCCCCGGTTAAAAGAATTCAGTGACTATTTGCTTGAGGAAACTCTCATTACCTATTCTTTGTTGAATGAAAAACAGGGCAATGAAACCAATTGATAACACTTTTCTTTTCAGTTCAGTGACCAATCATGAGAGTGAATGAACATCTATGCTCTCCTGCTGCACCTCTTAGCGGCCTTTCCTGAGGATGATAAACAGAAGTGTGATTTCTACCCCCGACCCCCAAGTCTGGCTTATTCTTAGACTATACTCTTGAACTTACAGGATACTATAAGGGTAAAGAGGGGACTCTGCAATCATATTTGAACTTGAACATGGCTATACATTATGTTCAAGACATTGCCTATTCAAAGGAAATCACCAAGTCTGCTCTATGTTCTCTGTCTTGCCTGTGTGCCACTAGATGAGGGAATAAATATCCCTTCCCTGTTTTGGCTGCTGCCTGCTGTGCATAAAATTCTCTGCTTCTTTGAAAAAGCCTGTTTTCTGGCTCCAAGCTGTAGTGAGAGCTCGAGAAAGCCTATAGAATAGAATGTCTTTGCTTTTAAGAACTTTCCTGGTGGTTTAAGTCAACCTAGAGAGAGGGACGTATAGTTCTTACTGTCCTCATACTTCCCTTTCTTGATTCCCCATAAAGAGTAGTTATCTCAGGTGTTTAAAACATATATACCGTACTCTATCATCTCTGAGTTTATAGATTTATTATAGGTCCTTTGCAAAATGGATATGCTGCTTGTCATTATTTCATTTTTAGCAAAATTTTTTCAGACTATTATTCATTCACCAAATATTTATTGAGCATCCATTACATGCTAGGCATTGTATATTAATTCTAGGATGAACATGGATGCAGTATGGTTTTTATATATGATCTTTTTATATCCAGAAGGAACACCATCAAGTATATTTAATAACACCATCAAGTATATTTAATATATTTAATTAGCTTAAGATTTTGACAATAATTTCAAAATACTAGCCCATCACTATGACCATATCAAATTAACATGTAGAAATGAAAGCAAACTCCTTAGCCATGATCCCTGTAGCTTTTTTTAGTTGGCACTACAACTTCCCCTAGGTGTGGAAGAGGAGAAAGGGAAAAGTAATGACAAAGATGAAATTTATCTTGAAAGCCTGCTGCTTGCATTTGTTTTTTGTTTCACTTGTGGGTAGTTTGTAAATCCTATTAAGTCAAGGAATTCATAAAGCTAGGAGGTTCCCGAGCTTCTTATTAACTTCTACTTGAACACAGAGAAACTGAAAATAAGTGGTATAATATTATTATTTTAATTACAATAGAAAAACTAATTATTCTGAACAACCAACAATATACCTCTATGTGAATTCTCATACAGGCTGATGCTCATTTTTGTATGCATATATTCTTGTGAGTTCTCTCTGGTGGCTTACCATAACTGAACTTTCCATAACTAGTGTTGCCAAGATCTTATTAAAGATTAAATGCCTCCACTTCAGTCCTTACTCAAGTCAGATATAATTGTTTTACTTCTTTGCTTATGATATTTATAACTCTGGGTATAACAGCAATTGAAAATAACAGAAGACATTCCTAAAATATGATGGGCTTTCCCAAAAGGGTGCTTGCCTGTCTGCCTGTCTGTCGTCCTTCCTTCCTTTCTTCCTTCCTTCCTTCTTTTGTTTTTTCCTTCTTTCCTTCCTGTTCATTTTGGGAAGATAGAAATGAAGTGACTTGTGGAGACCAGAGAGGGAGGTTATTTAACAAAACTAGGAGAAGAAAAGGAAATTTGTGACTGAATTTTTCTCTGCATAGGGATATGGCAGATGGCATAGTGGAGAACCAGCTGATAGGAATAGGCAGAGAGGAAGAGAAATCACAGTATTATAAGCCCAGGTTAGAATACCTTATTGCTGCTAGTTTAGACTAAGCAGGAGACCTTGTCCTTGCTCATGGTAACAGGCTGTGAATAGTAAAAGGCATCTTCCTCTTTGTAATCAGTGATGGTTTCCTATTTAAATAAAATTGTAATATAACAATGCAATTTAGTATCTAGGTTAAATGTGCCTTAAAAGCTCGATAATTGAGGGCACCTGGGTGGCTTGGTCAATGAAATAAGTATCTGACTCTTGGTTTCAGCTCAGGTCATGATCTCAGGGTGGTGAGATTAAGCCCTGTGTTGGGCTCCGCACTGAGTGCAGTCTTCTTAGTCTTCTCTCTCTCCCCTTCCTTCTCCCCCACCCTCACTCATATGAGGTCTCTTACTCTCTCTAAAATAAATAAAATGTATAAAAGCTCTATTATAGTCATAATATGAAAAAGGGTGGTATTAAGATATCAGTGAATTAAAAACTTAAAAGCATTTGTTCAGCTAATTAGATAACGTTTAAATATGTTTATGTTTGTGGAGCATGTTTTATCACAAATAGAGCTTATTTAAAAGATTTTATAAATGTTAAGTAACTATCAAGATTTTAGAAAAAATATTACTTAAAATGTACAGTATTATGCTACTTAATTACGCATATGTAAGATTTTGAGATCATGTTGTTTTTCAAAGAACTATATTTAATGCAAGAGTGAAACTGGTGAATATTTAAACATTTGCAATAAGTAATTCAGAGAAAGGTGTCAGATACTACAAGATAGAATTTCATTAGATTTTACTGGTTAAAGCACCATGTTGGCTCTGATTGAAGAAAATAATTGTAGCTTTTAAACCTCAGGGCAAGGAAATCTGGGCTAAAAAGAAAAAAAAATCAAGGTATTCCATATTTGGTAAACTTAGTTGGAATATTAAAGGTTCCCAAGATTTGTAAAATTTAATGAAGATTTTGAGTTTAAATCAGATCAACCATATCCTATATGAAATTTTAAAAATCCTTGCATATTACATGTACTCCTGTCACACAGTTATAAAAAGGTTCTTAAAGTAGATTTAAGAATGCTAAAAGTAGTGTAACAAGGAAGAAAGTGGCTAAATACATTCATAGTATAGATTTAAAGTCAAGCAAGCATGTATATTTCCAGGGCTACTCGGCATATTTTTGCAACTGTTAGCGTGGACAGTTTATTCCATTTTTTTGTTAGCCATTTTGTCTCCATTCTGAATGTGGTTGACTTTTAGTTCTGTTATTTGTTATTGCCTAATTTGCTTCCCAATAGTAAAAACAGCTATAGACGTGTACTTGGTAGATTTTCAGCTATTTCATCTTTAAAAAATGTAGTATAAATTGACCGCAGATGACTCTAGGGATGTATTACTCTAAAGGGAATTTGGTCTTTAAAACACTCTTCTTTTTCAATATTCAGGGAGAGTTGCAAGAGAAAGGGAAAAGCTATGGCAAACCATCTTACTATTAAATCTCTTCTAGAGTACTCTTGCCCTTGGCTCAGACCCTCACACCTTTCAGTGGTTCCTCTCAGTTAAACCACTGCACTTATATCCTTCGTGGTCTCTGCCTCAGCTTGCTCCCCACTCGAATCCGTGAGACACTGATGTCAGAGTGAATTTTTTAAAATATATTGGACACATCTCCTCCCTGCTTACATGCATCCAGTGGGTTCTCTGTTAGAGTCCAAATTTCTTACCATGGTAGCCAAGTCACATTATAGTCTTGGCTGCCTTATTTCCTGCCCCTATAAATCTGAGATTGGTTATTCCCTGAACAAGGCATATCCTTTCAGGCATTTCCTTCTTACTGGAATATTCTGTGCTTCCTAGTTCCAGTCTCTGGATAAATGACATTCATTTTGCAATGTCACTGACTCCATGAAGGCTTTTCTGGACATTTTCATACTCAGCAAAAGTAATGCTCCATTTATTTTTATTTTTTAATTAATTATTCTTTTTTCTTTTTTTTTGTCCCCCGAGCTCTCTTGACTGAGAAATTCTCAAGGGTGGGATTATTTTCTTCTTACCAATCCTCTGGTATGCTGTATGAACCTACTAGGTGCTCAGTAAATATTGATTGACGAATTATTAAATTCTGCCTAGGGTTTTTGGTTTATAAATTCATTATATATTCTTCCATTTGCATATAATTTATTTATTTGATACTGGTTAAATGTGTATTAGTAATCTAAGTTATTGTGTCATTAAGGGTACAGTGAAATGAATTAAGATGCAACAATCTATACTAAATTGTATTTTACTTAAAAGAACTTCTTTGTGTTATAACTATAATACAAATAAAAATGTTTTAATATAAATTTTACTTTAAAAATTCAGATAAAGTCAAATCTTTCTAAGATTTTATTTATTTATTCATGAGGGACATAGAGAGAGAGGCAGAGACATAGGCCAAGGGAGAAGCAGGCTCCCTGTGGGGAGCCCCATGAGGGACTTGATCCCTGGGCCCCAGGATCATGCCCTGAGGCAAAGGCAGATGCTCAACCATGGAGCAACCCAGGTGCCCTTATAGTCAAATCTTTCTAAAACCTATTTGAAGTTCTAGTACTTTGCATAATGAAAATTCAAAAACACTTAGGACCATGGTTTTATGAAATTTGAGAAGTGTCTAAAGTCATACTCACCTATAAGATTGCTTAATAATATTATTTGTTGGTGATGTTAATTCAATAAATGAAATATGAGAGGCAGTGTAGTATGGTGGTCAAGCAAACTGACTTTAGAACCAAACTGTTTGGTTTAAATATTGGTTTAATTATTACTCAGATAATTTTGAGAAGTTACTGTGCCTCAATTTCCTTTCCTTTTAAATGGGAATAATGAGGGTAGTCTTCCTTGGGAGATTGTTTTGTGAATTAAATGAGTTATTTCATATAAAAGTACCCGGGCAGTAAGGCACTTTTATATAATAGCTAACGCTTACTGACCTTCCAGTAAAGTCAGTAAGTGTTAGCTATTATTATTATTGTTATTTTATTATTATTCATAAATTATTTTGTTCTCTTCCTCCATGCTCTGTGAAACCTCACTTATTCAATTATTGGTGTAGTGTTCTTTATCCTTTTGTAAGAGTATTTTCCAGTTCAAATGGCAACTTTGGTTGGAAGCTCAGAAATACAGAAGAAGGTTGAATTAAGATTACAATGCAGGGAGAGTTGGAAATTAGAAATTAAATTGAACTTATTTCCCTTGTATAAAAGTCCTTGTCCAAAACAGTTTGCAATTTAGAATTCAATATGCACCGAGTGCCAGGGCCAGAGTGTAAGAGCCTGTGCAGAATATAAACTAAAAAATAATTTTAAAATGAGCAAGTCTTTTTATGAAGAGCAAATTTTGTAAAAGCTGTGTGGGTGTTTGGGTGCATGAGTAAAGATATATGTTTTAGAGGGTGCTCAGATTTCTAAGTAAGTGGAAGGAATTTATAGACAGGGTTCCTGAAAAGGGGACTGACTAAGAAGTGGGGAAAAACAAGTTGATTAATAATGCTATTTATGATAGAATTTTTATGATAGATTTTATGGAGAGTGTGAATTTTTTATGTTCCTACCCATAATAATTAATTTGGTTATTTGAGCAAAATGAACAGAAGATAATTCCTCAGAGGAAGGAGAGATGAGTCTGAATAAATGACTCTATTAATATCTTCCCAGCTCTAATCATACCTCTGCCTAAATGTTGCCTTTTTTTCCCCGACACTTCCAACTAGTAACGGTCAGAAGTTGAGTCCATAAACTAAATATTATGAAGGTGATAAGGTGTAAGGAGTCTGAAAACAGACTACTACCTGGACTCAAATCCTGATGCTGCTATTTATAAGTTTTATGATTTGAGCATTTTTGACTACATTAAATCCATTTTCTATGTAAAATGCGTATAATAATAGTACATAAGAGATAATGTTGTGTGGACTGAGATAATAAATGAGTCTAGCACACAAGAAGCAGTCAACAAATATTGGTTATAATCTTTATATCTTGTGAGTTGCAGTTAAATTAACTTCTATAATGTCTAATATGGCCCTTCTCTTAGACTCTGATATTGCTTCAAAACCGTTTAGAAACTTTCCACCTAAAACAAAGGGAAGCTGCACAATATCGTCAAGTTTACCATTTAGAATTGGTGAATAACAGACTAAGTATGAGTTTGATCCTGAATGTCAATGATGTCAAAGAAATATTCCTGCATAAGTGCTATCAAGTAATGAATTTTTTACAAGGGAGTAATTTCTCTTTAGATTGAGATAGGTGTTATTTTCATACAGACCTTTTCTTTTCTTTTTTTTTTCTTTTTAATTATCCCCAAATCAACTTATGAATTTTTATATAATAAATAACATAGTATTGAATATAATAGTAATAATTTTTGATAATTCTATTATTATATGACATCTTCTGGCCAGGCACTGATGCCACAGGGACGATGGCAGAAAACTGTGCCTATCATTAGTAGAATTCTTTCCAAATTATGTTTTCTTCTCTCTGGAAGTTTTGGATTTTGTTTAGACTGTTGTAGAAGAGGTTGTGATAGTAAAATCTGGTAGGCCTGCCTTAAACTCTGATTCTGACACTTGCTTATTGTATGATCTGGGACAAGTTAGTTCTCCAAGATGCTCAACATGATTTGGTGTGGTATAAATGTGATTACATATATAAAACACTTGGCCCAATGTCTGGCACAGAGTTGGCAAACACTATTTCTAATTTATTTCAGATTTGTAAGTTGCCTGGTATGCCCTGAGTTTGTAATGGAAATGAAATATGAGACCACATTGAGAGGTTTAGAGATTACACAGATCTTGCTCCTAAGGGACCATAAAGAAGATTGCAGAGATAAAGTTTACCTTTTATTACCAGCATTTTCCGTCCAGCATGTGGGGTGGATTTCTGCTGTATCTCCTGCTATGATAAATGCTATTTCTCGAAATGAACTTTTTTTTCGTATGAGGTCTGGAGAGTAATATTTTTCTCTTTCCTGGCCTGAATATTTCCAATTTGGAATGACCTTGGTGGGCATTTAAGCTACAATTACTGACTTTAAATTGTCCAGGAAAGAGAACTGGGGCTTCTCTGCGCCCAAAGGTGGGTCAGCAATAAGATGTGTGATAGCATAGGGGATAATCTTTATCTGATACAAACCCTCGGAAACAAACAGCAGCTATTGCTACTGACATTTCGGAACTAGGTAGTTAGTCTATGAACAAGTGTGGACTTGAACTTCTGCCACAGTAGCGCCTCCCAGTTACTAACTCTTCCTCGTTTTTAACTTTAGTAGAAGGCTTTTTGACTTCTGTATAGGCAACATTCAGGTTGGTTTGCCTCCTCCCGGCCAATTAACTTATGTTAGAATTCATAACTTCACGTCTCCTTTTTTGTACTGCCTTATTCTCTGAGTTCCATAAATAGAATCTCTGCAGAATGTGTGCTAGAATTCCCTGCAGAATGTAACTAGATTATGTTCTAAAATATTTCACATGTAAGGGATGCAGTCTCCTCCACGGGAGAAGCTGATGTAGGAAAGAAATTTCAAGGACAAACAAATGCAAAATTTTTAGATCTGTAAACAAAATTGTCAGAAGCTGTTTTTAAAAAAGATTTATTTTTTCATAAGAGAGAGAGAGAGAGAGAGACAAAGACAGGCAGAGGGAGAAACAGGCTCCCTGCAGGAGCCCAATGTGGGACTTGATCCCCAGACCCCGGATCATGCCCTGAGCCCAAGGCAGATGCTCAGCTGCTGAGCCACCCAGGTCTCCCAGAAGCTGTTCCTGAAATGGTGTCTCATGACTCAAAACATGCTATAGTGCTGTTTAACTATGTGCATTAATTTGGGGCTATAGTTTAGCTATAGATCAAGACATGATTTTATGGAATTATGAACACTTGATTTTCAGTGGTATTTAAAATTTAGCAGATAATTCTTTACAGGGCTCCATTTTAAGGAAGGTATATTGCAAATGAGAGCAGGGCATACCTGTCTTAGATTACAAAAAAAGGTTCACAATTCATATAGGATGTTTGATAAATCTACCCATATAGATTGCTTATTACCCAAAATTAAGTCACTAATGCCATTCTTTCTGGCAATAAATGTAGATATTCTACTTGGTTTGGTATTAGACTATTTGGGAACCTCGAATAGATAAACATCACTCATGAATATGTGAACCTAGTTAAGTCACTGAGGTTCTCATTTAAGGTTTGGAAATACATTAGGCTGTCATTGGAGTTACCTTCTAACAAGCAAAGTGTAGAGGAACCTTACCTATTTGGTCTCATAATTTCTGAACTATGAGTTGGAAGATCTGTTTTTTGAATTAAAGATTATGTTAAGTGGAATAACATAAGATATCTAGTCTGACTCTTTCATTTTACAGATGTGAAAACGACAGGTTTGACAGATTAACTGATTTGTCCAAGGTCATGCAACCCCTTGGTAACAGAGCTCGAGTCCTTGCTTCCCCAAACCACTGTTGATTTTAGATTTGACTACTTGTTACTCTTAAAATTATCCTCTAAAGGGACAAACTTTCAGAAAATCTGAGTCTGCATCAGACACTGGCTTGGGTGTAGGTAAATATTTCAGAGGTCATTCCAAAGGGCAGGAATGAGGGAGAGGAGAATAAGACAAGAGACAAGGTCTCTGTCATGGGCAGCTGGGCTCATTTGTTCAAGACCTTCCTAAGAGGCAAACATGAGGTATCTCAGGGATGTTTGCTTAAGGACCTGAGACAGAAGATGCATTTGGGAGCAAAGACTGCTGTCCCTTGTTGGTTGAAGGTTGCGCCTGAGGATATTAACTCCTCTAGCCCTTTCAGACTGAGGTTGCTCAGAGGCCCAGCAGGCTTTTTTGGAGTAGGAGAAGGCCTGGAGTTAGAGAAGAAAGAGTCATGGTGCCTGCTTGAGTTAGAAGGCTGCCATGCTAAGTTGAGTCTGAGCTTATTTGGAGCTGTCTACTGCAGCTGTGGTTAAAAACTCAAAGATGAGTAGAGTGAATGTGGTACAGGGCAGTAGTCGGGTAGACTACAGCTGGATGGGAGTTTCTTGTAACAGTGTGCTGTTGCACTGCTTTAAATTTTTACCATGGGATGACTTAAAGCTCTCTATTCTATAGTAGAAAGTATTTATTCTGGTTATTTTACATGCATTTCTAAAAATGGAGAACTCATTTATGTGTACCTTTTTTCTTGCCAGGCTGAGGAGTGCTTCAAGTCTCAGAACCCTGAAATTATTTTTCAATATTTTCTCTCTGTAATTCCCATTCTGTTCTTTCTCACTTCTGCTCTAGTCTTGCTTCTTCCTTTTACCCTTCTCAGTTAATTTGCCCTAACTACTTCTCATTTGCCTTCAGCATCAATGCCCTATACCTTAAACTTACTTTCATCTGCCTTTCTGTTTTCTTGTTCTCTTCTCCCACACCCATCTCACTTGTCTTCCTCAAACAATAAATTTCCCATTTATTCACCCTGTTTCAATAGAAGTGATGTATTGAAATACATCTAGTGCTTTAGTATTTTGAAACTTTGAACTGAAGAGTAAGTGTTGATGATCCCTTCTGTTATTTAACTTCTGAGACACCCTGTAACTCATGGGTCCCATAAATGTGGACATTCCCCCATACCACATCTAGTTGGAAGGGTGTTTTAGAGATAATCCAGGGTGTCCTATTTCAGTTTTCAAGTGGAGAATTGACATATAGAGGAGGTAAACAACCTGCTTATATCCCATGACTAATAGTGTTCTTTCTTCCTATTTATACTGCCTGATTATTTAGCTTTTCAAATGGATTTTCTTATGGATTACTAAACCATTAAATTCTATAGATAATTTGAGATGCATGGGGCAAGACAACCTAACAAAGTCAAATTTTTATAATTCTAAATTTTTCCTTGATTTTTTTTGTATTTTAGTGTGTTTCTACATGAACCCCAAATAACAATGCTCCTTGAAAAAAGTGTAAGAAATATATAAGTTCATGTGATTTCTTTTAGAATTTTATTCTGTAATTATTACCAATTTTTCAGATTCTTCATAAAATCAACTCTAAGTAGATTAGAGGCTGTATTGTGTTGAATAGTGTATCTTCAAAATTCATTTCTACCTGGAAACTGTGGATGTAACTTTATCTGGAAATAGTGTCTTTGTGGATGTAATCAAGTTAAGAAGAGATTATACTGGATTAAGGTGGGCCCTAAATCCATTATGACTGGTGTTCTTATAAGAAGAAGAATATTTGGACCAAAGACATAGACACACAGGGGAGAAGGCCATAGAAAAACAGGGGCAGAGATTTATTTATTTATTTATTTATTTATTTATTTATTATTTTATTTTTTTAAATTTTTATTTATTTATGATAGTCATACAGAGAGAGAGAGAGAGAGGCAGAGACACAGGCAGAGGGAGAAGCAGGCTCCATGCACCGGGAGCCTGATGTGGGATTCGATCCCGGGTCTCCAGGATCGCACCCTGGGCCAAAGGCAGGCGCCAAACCGCTGCGCCACCCAGGGATCCCCAGTGGCAGAGATTTAAATGATGAATATTTAAGTCAAGGAATGCCAAGGATTGCCAGCAAGCATCAGAAGCTAGAGGAGGCAAGGGAAGATCCTGCCTTAGAGCCTTCAGAGACAGCATGGTCTTGCCAACCCCTTGATTTATAACTTACAGCCTCCAGAACTCTTGAGAGAATCAATTTCTGTTGTTTTATACCAAGCTTGTGGTACTTTATGGCAGCTCTAGGAAACTAATACAGATGCTAAGATAGTATGGCAAATAATTTTCAGGCTTATTTATAATATCCATATCCATCCTGGGAGAGCTATGAGGGCAACCAGTCAATACTATTTCTTGAGTACTTAGCTACTGCTCAGTAATATTTTAGAATAAGAAGGTACAAAGGAAGAAGAGTTTTAAGTCTCAAGGGATTTATATTGTTGATTTGTGGAGATAAAACAAACACTACAAAACAGAAAGCATAATTAATCGATAATGCCATACTGACTAGAAATGCTATAAGATTTCAAAGAAGGGAGGCTTTATTGTGGGCTTCAAAGGAAGCCTTTTCAGAAAAAGAGCATTTGAATTCGGCCTAGCATGGTGGCAGGACTTGGAAAAGAGAGCACAGTAGTGGGTAGTGGCCATCTTCTAGGGAGAAGGAAAAGCATAAACAAAGGCACAAAGGTGGAAAAGAGCCTCATAGGCATGAGGGCTGATCTCATTGAAGTGGAGGTGAGAAAATTGGGACCCTGGTGGGTGTGGGGAGTAGAGACTAAGATGAAGAGGAAGAGTGAGACAGCCCAGATTCATAGCAGTGCTCCAGAAAACTTATGATGACACATGGTTTTGGAATATAGCTTTATTAGATGATGCAACATGCTGTGTGGTAGTGGTGGATACTCCTCTTTGGGGGAAAACCTGTTTTGAGTTTGCCAATAACCCACTGTTTTATGACTTTGAGCAGGGTATAGCTCCTGTTGGGTCTCACATTGGATTAGATGAGAGCTTGAACTCAGATTTCTGTATTCAGAGTCCAGAGTGTTCACCATTACACCATGGAACCCCTAGATCAGAGCTTGAAAACTGATTTATTTTTTGGTGGGATCCATGTTCAGTAAGATTGTATATTGTTTAAAAATATTTTTTAAAAGATTTTATTTATTCATGAGAGACACAGAGAGAGACAGAGATATAGGCAGAGGGAGAAGCAGGTTCCCTGTGGGGAGCCTGATGCAGAACTTGATCCCAGGGACCTAAGCCAAAGGCAGACACTCGGCCACTTAGCCACCCAGGCACCCCTAAACATTTTAAATATTATTTAGTAACCTTTCAAGATCCAGAGTTTTACCTACTGTTGTAAAATCTGAAGCATCAAGTGGGCATTTCTACCATGACAACAACCAACTATAGTTATTGCCATTTAGTTGACTTTTGTGTGCCCAGAACCAGCTCAGCTTCCTCATGAATCTCTGACACCTGTTTAGGCCCTGTGGGCATTTGAATGTTCAAGCCCGGACTAAATGATCTCCACTGTTACTGCTTTCTGAGTCGATGACTATTTTCTTAAGTGTGGGTAAAATAATATTACCTAGCTTTTGGCCAATCAGAGTAATTGCAGATTCATTCATATTTTAAAACTGTAACATGGACCCAGCAATTGCACTGCTGGGGATTTACCCCAAAGATACAGATGCAGTAAAATGCCGGGACACTTGCACCCTGATGTTTATAGCAGCAATGTCCACAATAGCCAAACTGTGGAAGGAGCCTCGGTGTCCATCGAAAGATGAATGGATAAAGAAGATGTGGTTTATGTATACACTGGAATATTACTCAGCCATTAGAAATGACAAATACCCACAATTTGCTTCAACGTGGATGGAACTGGAGGGTTATTACGCTGAGTGAAATAAGTCAATCGGAGAAGGACAAACATTATATGGTCTCATTCATTTGGGGAATATAAAAAATAGTGAAAGGGAATAAAGGGGAAAGGAGAAAAAATAAGTGGAAAATATCAGAAAGGGAGACAGAACATGAGAGACTCTTAACTCTGGGAAACAAACAAGGGGTAGTGGAAAGGGAGGTGGGCAGGGGGTGGAGGTGACTGGGTGATGGGCACTGAGGGGGGCACTTAATGGGATGAGTACTGGGTGTTATGCTATATGTTGGCAAATTGAACTCCAATTAAAAAATATTTAAAAAAATAAATAAAACATGGAAATGAAGGAAAAAAATAAAAAAAATAAAACTGTAACATGTTTCTCTTTAACTTACACTTTTTTAGTCTTTGTGTGTATGAGAGAGAGAGAAGAGAAAGAGAGAGAAGACAGACACACAGATATCTCATTAAATTTATTGTGAAATTTCAGTGGAAAAAGGTAATTCATATGTGGATATCATTTGTCATATGACCAATTCAGATTTATGTTTATATGTTAGTATTCTCTCTCTTCTTAATAAAAAATTGGTTTCAGTTTTTGGTCAGTTTTAATTTAGAATAGAGAAACATACAAATGCCAGGTTTCACCTCATTGCAAAAATATTTTCATATGTAAATGTTACTTTTGGTACATGCAGTAAGTCATCTGTTTACATATATGTTACTAAGGATCAGATGTGCCAATATGCTTCCTTTTGTTCTCTTTCTCTTTTTTCTTTGTTGTGTATATAGTGTTGGTTTTATGTAATTTGTGCTGCTTTTGGAAAAGTGAAATCAACTTTAGATAAGGCATAGTGCTAGTCTTTATCTACAGAAGCATTGTTTAAATTAAGCTTTTTATTTTAATTCTCATATAATTAATAGACAGTGTTCTATTAATTTCAGGTGTACAGTATAGTGATTCAGCAATTATACACATTATTCAGTGCTCATCATGAAAAGTGTACTCTTTAATCCTCATCACCTATTTCACCATCTCCTCATTCACTACCCCTCTGGAAATCATAAATTTGTTCTCTGCAGTTAAGAGTCTATTTCTTGGTTTATCTCTCTCTCTTTTAATACGCTCATAGTTTTGTTTCTTAAATTCCACATGTGAGTGAAAGCATATTGTATTTTCTTTCTCTGACTTACTTATCTCACTTAACATTATATTCTCTAGCTATGTCTATGTTGTTGCAAATGGCAAGATCTCATTTCTTTTTTACATCTGAATAATATTCCATTATGTATATGTAAACCACATCTTTATCCATTCATCTATTGATGTACACTTGGGCTGCTTCCATAATTTGCCTATTGATAGTAATGCTGCAATGAACATAAGGATACAATATGTGAAAACCCCACAGTGAACATTATACTCAATGGGGGAAAAAACTGAAGCTTTCTCCCTAATTTCAGGAACAAAAAAAGGATGTCCATGCTCACTGCTTTTATTCATTGTAGTTCTGGAAGTCATAGCCACAGCAATGAGACAACAAAAAGAAATAAAAGGCATTCACATTGGTAAGGAAGAAGTAAAACATTCAATATTTGCAGGTGACATTACACTAGTTATAGAAAACCCTAAAAACAACACCACAAAACTACTATAACTGATAAATGAATTCAGTAATGTCACAGGATACAAAATCAATGTACAGAAATCTGTTGCATTTCTATACACATGAAGCAGCAGAAAGAGAAATTAGGAAAACAATTTAGGCAGTTGTGCCCAAATAGTAAGATATGTAGGGATAAGTCTAACCAAAGACGTGAAAGATCTGTACTTTGAAAATTATAAAACATTGATGAAAGAAATTGAAGATGACACAAAGAAAAGACATTCCGTGTTCATGGATTGTAAGAACAAATATTCTCAAAATGTCTATACTCTTGAAAACAACCTACAGATTTAATGTAATCCTTACTGAAACACCAGCAGTATTTTTCACAGAACTTGAACGACCCTAAAATTTGTATGAAACCACAAGAGACTCTGAATAGCCAAAGCAATCTTGAAAAAGAAAAGCAAAACTGGAGATATCACAATTCCAGACTTTAAATTATATAAAAAAACTGTAGTAATCAAAGCAGTATGGTACTGGCACAAAAATGGACTCGTAGATCAATAGAATAGAATAAAAAACCCAGAAATTAACCCATAATTCTATGGTAGGTTAATCTTTGACAAAGTAGAAAAGAATATCCAATGGGAAAAAGATAATCTCCTCAACAAATAGTGTTGGGAAAACTGGACAGCTACATGCAAAGGAATGAAACTGGACCACTTTCTTATGCCATGCACAGAAATAAACTCAAAATGGAGTAAAGACCTAAGTTTGAGGCTCAAAATCATAAAAATCCTAGAAGAGAGAACATGCAGTAATGTCTCTGACATTAGCCTTAGCAAAATTTTTCTAGATATGTTTCCTGAGGCAACTGAAATACAAGCAAAAATGAACTATTGAGCCTACATCAAAATTAAAAGCTTCTGCACAGAGAAGGATAAATCAATAAAACTAAAAGACAACCTAGTGAGTTGGAGAAGATAAAGGGTTAGTATCTGAGATATATAAAGAACTGATACAACTCAACACTCAAAAAACAAATAATCTCATTAAAAATGAGCAGAAGACATGAACAGACATTTCTCCAAAGAACACATACAATTGGCCAACAAACACATGAAAAGATGCTCAACATCTCTCATCAGGTATGCAAATCTAAGCTAAAATGAGATCTCACCTCACATCTGTCAGAATGGCTAATACCAAAGACACAAGAAACAAAACAAATGTTGATGAAGACATGGAGAAATAGGAATCCTCATGCATCCTTGGTGGGAATGCAAACTGCTGCCACCACTGTGGAAAATGGTGTGGAGGTTCATCAAAAAGTTAAAAATAGAACTATCCTCCAATCCAATAATCACACTACTGAGTATTTAAGCAAAAATAAAATGACTAATTCAAAGGGATGCATACACTCCTATGTTTATAGCAGCATTATTTATAATAACCAAATTATGGAAGCAGTTCAAGTGTCCATCAATAGACGAATGAATAAAGAAGATGTAGTATATATAGTATTTCTTTTTATTGTCTCATTGCTGTGGCTAGGACTTTCAGTACCATGTTGAGTAAAAGCAATGAGCTTGCACATCCCTGTTTTGTTCCTGACCTTGGGGAAAGGCTCTCAGTTTTTCCCCATTGAGTATGATATTCGCTGTGGGTTTTTCACATGAGGCCTTTGTTGTGTTGAGGTATGTTTCCTTTAAGCCTACTTTGTTGAGGGCTTTTTTTTTTTTTTTTAAGATTTTATTTATTTATTCATGAGAGAGAGAGAGAGAGAGAGAGAGAGCCAAAGACACAGGCAAAGGAAGAAGCAGGCTCCATGAAGGGAGCCTGATGTGGGACTCGATCCCGGGACTCTAGGACCATGCCCTGGGCCAAAGGCAGGCACTAAACCGCTGAGCCACCCAGGGATCCCCCATGTTTAGCGCTTTTATCATTAGTGGATGTTGTACTTTATTAAATGATTTTTCCGCATCTATTGAAATGACCGTATGGAAAAAAAAAAAAGAAATGACCATACAGTTCTTATCCTTTCTTATTGATATGATGTATTGTGTTGATTGATTTGTGAATATTGACCAGCCTTGCATCCCAGGGAATAAATCTCACTTGATCATAGTGAATGATCTTTTTAAGGTATTGTTGGATTCTGTTTGCTAGTATTTTGTTGAGGATTTTTGCATCTATGTTCATCAGTGATCTTGGCTTATAGTTCTCTTTTTTGTGTGTGGTGTCTTTACCTGGTTTTGGTATCAGCATGATGCCAGCCTCATAGAATAAATTTGGAAGTTTTCCTTCCTCTTCTATTATTTTGGAATTGTTTGAGAGGCATAGGTATTAACTCTTCTTTAAATGTTTGATAGAATTAACCTGTGAAGCTTTCTGGTCTTGGACTTTTGTTGTTGGGAGTTTTCTGATTACTGATTAAATTTCATTGCTGGCAATCAGTATGTTTAAATTTTCTATCTCTTCCTTTCAACTTTGGTAGGTTATATGTTTCTATGAATTTATCCATTTCTTCTAGGTTGTCCAATTTGTTGACATATGATTTTTCATAATATTTTCTTTTTTAAAAAATATATTTTTAAAGGTTTTATTTATTTATTCATGATAGACAGAGAGAGAGAGAGAGAGAGAGAGAGAGAGGGAGAGGCAGAGGGAGAAGCAGGCTCCATGCCAGGAGCCCAACGCGGGACTTGATCCTTGGACTCCAGGATCGCGCCCTGGACCAAAGGCAGGCGCCAAACCGCTGAGCCACCCAGGGATCCCCTCATAATATTTTCTTACATTTGTTATTTTGTTTATTTGAGTCCTCTCTCTCTTTTTTTATGAGTCTGGCTAGAGTTTTATCAATCTTGTTTACCTTTTCAAAGAACCAACTCATAGTTTCATCTGTTTTTTTAGTTTCCATACCATTTATTTCTGCTTTAATCTTTATTATTTCCTTCCTTCTAGGCGTTTTGGGTTTTATTTGTTCTTTTTCTAGCTCCTTTTGGTGCAAAGTTAGGTTGTTTATTTGAGATTTTGCTTGCTTCTTGAGGTAGGCCTGTATTGCTATAAACTTTCCTCTTAGAATTGCTTTTGCTGCATCCCAAATATTTTGAACCATTTTTATTTTCATTTGTTTCCATGTAATTTTTCATTTCTTTGATTATTTGGCTGACTCATTCATTATTTACTTGTATGTTATTTAGTCTCCATGTATTTGTGATATTTCCAGATTTTTCTTGTGGTTGTTTATGGTGTTTATAGAGTTATGGTCAGAAAAAAAAAGCATAGTATGACTTCTACCATTTTGAATTTGTTGAGGCTGTTTTGTGGCCTAATATGTGACCTATTCTGGAGAATGATGCATGTGCATTTGAAAAGAATATATATATTCTGTTGTTTTAGGATGGAATGTTCTGAATATATCTATTAAATCCATCTGGTCCAATGTGTCATCCAAAGCCACTGTTTCTTTGATGTTGGTGGGGTTTGTGCCAGTCTTCTGGCTGGGGGAGGGGGGAGTCCAACTCTAGGTCTGAGGCAAATGTGACTAGGAACGGTGGATCCATCTGAGTGCTGGGTTTGGGGGTGTGAGAGGGGTTAGGGGAGTAAGAGGAAGAGGGGCTTGGTGTAAGCAAGTTAGATAGTGAGTGTCCACATCACCACATTGATTTCCACAGGTGGCTATGTATTTATGCTGGAGGGTGGGAGAGAAATGGTATGTGCCAGCTCCTTTGTTCCTGATGAGGTCTCCCTGCCCTCTCTGAGCTACCTCTGAGATGAATAAATATGCTCTCCCTTTATGTTCTCTCAGAATTTTTCAAAATGCTGCTTCCATGCTGTATACTCTCATGGCTGTTTGTTGTACTATCTTTTTAAAGTTGGAGACTCAGCTTCCTAATGCCCTCTGGGCTCTCCCAGAGCAGAGCCACAGACTTAAAATTCCAGGCTTTAAATCCCACTTGTTTTAAGAACTCATGAAATTTAGCTCCTCTAGCTTTCAAAACGAATTGTTTTGGGGATTAGTCTTCCCCATGCAGGGTGCAGGCTCCCTGGTGTGATAGTCTGTTTCTTATTCTTCTCTACAGTCTCAAATCCTTCCCAACAGTGGAAGGCCACTGTCCATTTTGCTCCCCAACCATGGCTACACCTTTCATAACTTCTTGATGTAGTTGGATCTCTGCCTTCAGTTGTAGAGTTTGTTCTGCAAGTATTTGGGTAATTTTCTGAGTTATTTACACTGATATGAGTGTTATCTAGTTGTGTCCATGGGGCGAGGTGAACTTAGGGTTCTCCTACTCCATCATTTTCCCAGCCTCTCCCTATAGAAGCATTTCTTTAAAAAATATTTTATTTAAATTCGATTTGTCAACATATAGTATAACACCTTGATGGGATGCTCATCCCATCAAGTGCCGTCCTTAGTGCCCATCACCCAGTCACTCCATCCCTTCCACTCTCCTCCCTTTCTGCAACCCTTTGTTTCCCAGAGTTAGGAATCTCTCATGGTTTGTCTTCCTCTCTAATTTTTCTATAGAAGCATTTCTTAAGAAGATATCACTCTAGCAATGGAATCCTTTTAAGGAAAACTCATAGACAGGTCTCATTCAGGAATAGGTGTAGAGATTTACCTGCACTTAAGAACAGAGAATTGTGTAACTTTTTACTGCTTTGGGGAAGAAATTAATATTTTGTTTTTCAGTATATATTGAAAGTTATTAATTTTTTCACTAGGTGATAGTCTA
Source organism: Vulpes lagopus (assembly GCF_018345385.1). NCBI lineage: Eukaryota > Metazoa > Chordata > Mammalia > Carnivora > Canidae > Vulpes > Vulpes lagopus. The sequence continues at coordinate 85,522,262 of NC_054829.1, read as the reverse complement.
GGTGATGAAATTTTAATACAAATATGCACTTGAGACTGAGTGACTTCTGTACACTTAAATTTTGTTGCTTACTATGTCTATTGCAACATCAGAAAATACTTAACTTTATCTAAATTATACAATTATTTTATTTATTGTAGAAAGCAACTCTGTACATACACATAAGTAAGGTAACAGAGAAAAATTATTCTAGTACAGAATACTTGGGAGGTAATTTGACAATATAATATGTAGCAAGCACTCTAGAAATGCTTACATTGTTGGGTTTAGTATCCCACTTATAGGTTGCATTGGATGTGTGTAATAAAAAATATAAAGGGATCCCTGGGTGGCGCAGCGGTTTGGCGCCTGCCTTTGGCCCAGGGCGCGATCCTGGAGACCCAGGATCGAATCCCACATCAGGCTCCCGGTGCATGGAGCCTGCTTCTCCCTCTGCCTGTGTCTCTGCCTCTCTCTCTCTCTCTCTCTGTGTGACTATCATAAATAAATAAAAAAAAAATTAAAAAAAATATAAAGATATTTATACAGTGTAATTTATAACAGCAGAAATTATAAGCAGTTCACATAGGAAGTAAAGAGCCTCACATATCTGCTGCCATATATGAGGAAGAAATTCTGAACTATGGGATCTAACTCTGTAAAAAGGTCCATCTATGCAAAATTTGACATCATTTGGTGAGGAAATGTAGTTACACTTTTAAAGTTGCACTTTCTCTCCACAGATAAAGATATTTGTTATTATTCATGGTGATATTGGGGATGGAAGTCCTTAAATTCTAGGCTGAAATTATCTTGAATCTGTCCCCTGATGTAAAGTCAGTGCTATTTTAATAATAGTCATGGTGAAAAAATTAAGAATCATAAAAAAGGTAGAGATTCACCTTGGATTACCTATAAAACTAATAATTAATAAGAGCCTAGGTTTTCCACTTGTAATTTTCATCCACTTAATATGATTTTATCTTTTATATTTCTTTATTAATATTGAGGCATTTTGTTGTCTTATTACAGTTATACTATTCAAGCAATATAAATGTGATATACTTGATAGCATGTTAGAGATGTTGGTTTTTGAGGACAAATATGTGCAATCCTTATGATTTTGTGTGTGCACATGTGTGTGTTTGTTTAATTTAAAACTGTGTAATCATACAGTGCTTGGGAATTTGGCTTTCTCATACTTTGTGCCGTGGGGCATGTTTCTGACCTTGGGCTCTCACAGGAAACCTATATAACAGCCCATCTTAAAAGTAATGTTCTGACCTCTGCCACAGTAGGAGATGTGGAGTAAATAATTAAAGCTGCCCTCATGAAAAGCATTCCACAGCAGGAAAGGGAAAAAGAATCTTCCTCAAGAAGAAAAACCACTAAATGACACAGTGAGAAATGAGGGAAAAAATAAGTGAGAGCAAGTTATCATAAATAGTGCCTCAAGGAAGTGAAAGATATTTTAGAAACAGGACTCATACTTAGGGAAAGTGAAAACATTTCAATGGATTTCCAGGCTGCCAGCAATTTTAGAATCAACTTTTCTCTTGATATTATATATATCTTTATTTTTATAAGTATTGGTAGCATATTTGTGTTGCTTGTAAGGAAATTACTAATGGAGGAGCCAATGTACAATGCACATTGATCAAAAAGCTTCACACTTCACCAAGTCACGTAGTTATATATTACCTGTATATATAAATGGATGACCCATATTTAAGAAATAAATTCTCTGTACTTTTGAAAAAAATTAAATGATAGGTATTATGAATTTGCTGATGGTATTACTAATACACTCGAACATTTCAAAGGAGAGTGGTACAGCACCTAATCCTTAGGCTTGCACGTGGTCTGGCACAAATCATTGCTAGCTTAGATTACATTTATTAAGTACTTACTATGGGCTGGCCACTGCTCTAATCTCTTCACATGTCTTAACTCTTTGAGTCTTCTTAACAATTCAATGCAGAAGGTCCTGTTTTAAGATTCCCATTTTAAGATACGGTCACTGAAAAAGAGAGAAGTTAATAACTTGTCTAAGGTCACATACTTGGAAGGTGGCAGTGCTGTAATTTGAACTGAGACCAGTTTTAACCACTACAAATAACTTCCAGGTTATAGCAAGGGAAGGAAGTCCCAGTGGTTGATTTTATATTTATATTGGTATTGCTAAAAGCATCTCCTTCATGCAATTGCTTTGCAGGCTGTGGATGGCAGACAGCTGAAGGCAGTGTGGCCCTTGGTCTTTACTTCCTGAACATAAGCTCCCTGTCCTTATTACACTGATGCAATACGTGGTGCATAGAAGTGTCAGAGATCTGTGTGACAGAGTTCATCTGTTCTTTGTGTACCTTACCAGGATTTGCCTGTGGCAATTGTGGGGATGTTGGCATTGAATAGCATCAGTGGGGAATGTAGGACTACATTTGAGTCTCAATTATTTTTCATTTTAGTTACAGAGTATGAAGTAGAGTTTTTAAAGTAAGGAAGCAAGTTGCAAATAAATAGCAAAAACTAACAGAGGCCAATTCCCGTGCCAACAAATAATATTCTCCTGTGAGACTTTGATTTCGAAAGAATTCTTTTTTTTCCACTTTAATGTGAGGATTGTAGGATTTTTTTTTCAATTTTATGACTAGAAGAAATTTCAATGTCTGAAGTTTCCAATCTATAGATGAATTCAGATGATGATGATGATGATGATGATGATGATGATGATAATGATGATTACTGATAGTAGCAGTACTTAAATAGCACCTGACTCTGTGCCAGGCACTGTTCTATGGACTTCACATATGTTACCAGATTTGTCGTCATATGAAATATGTAGTTTTTTTAAAAAAAGATTTTATTTATTTATTTGAGAGAGTGAACAAGAGAGCATGAATTTGGGGAGGGAGAGGGAGAAGCAGATTCTTCTGTTGAGTAAGGAGCCCATCTTGGGGCTTGATTCCAGAACCTTGGGATCATGATCTGAGCTGAAGGCAGACACTTTGCTGACTGAGCCACCTAAGTTTAGTATTATGAAATGAAGTCCACTGAATAAAATTTAAATATCTGAAGAGATACTGTTAATAACTCAGTTAAATGCCAGTTATGTTAGCAAAATCAGCAGAAAATGTACATAGCTTTTCATTTTTAAAATGATATCCTTTCTTTCCAATCCCAGATAGCTTTGAAAACCTTGTTCTCCTTGGTCAGCAGAGTACATGCCTTATTCCCCTAATCTATTCTAAACTAAGCTAAAAGCCTGACAATTCATCAGGCTTGTGGGTATTATTTTTCAACAGATGCACCTGTATAGGCTATTTATAATTAAACTAAGTCATGCCATGAGACACATCCTTACTTGCAAAATGCAGAATGACCCATAGGACTTCATGTAAGAATAGAGGCATAGAAGTATTATATAATTGTGTCTTTTTACAATTTATTTTCTCTTTTTTTTTCTTGTCTATAATCTTCAAGTCAAGACAGCATTTCAACAAAGAAAGAAGACTATTCGCACTTTAAGCTCTATACAGAGGGCACCTAGGTGGCTCAGTAGTTGAGCATCTGCCTTTGGCTCAGGTCATGGCCTGGGGTCCTGGGATCGAGTTCTCATATCAGGCTCCCAGCAGGGAGCCTACTTTTCCCTCTGCCTATGTCTCTGCCTCTCTCTCTGTGTCTCTCATGAATAAATAAATAAAATCTTTTAAAAAGAAAAGCTCTATACAGAAACATTGGGTAATAATATCAGATGTTTCATCTTTTTGGAAAAAATTGCAATGATAAAATCAATTTATTTTTGGCATTAGATAAGAAACTCATTCTTATCCTCCCTCCTCTCACTGAGGTTTAAGGTATTAAAAAATGTGTAAAGAACACAAATAGATGAGTCTCAGAACCTACTCTCTATTTTCAAAGTCCTGTTTAACTTCCAAATGGAAATTCACCATGTTCAACAGTCATTCCCCCAAATCAATTCATTTCTTTTTTGTACTTTCCCATTAATGTTAACAATACCATTATTTCCCCAATGGACTAGGGTCAAAATCTGAATCATTTTTGATAGGTCTTTCTTAATCATTATATTTACCTGTTGGTACATTTTATAGATTCTATCTGGAAAATGAATCTTATCTCTATGATTACATGTTTTTAGAGTTCTAGTTCATTCATTCAGTGCTTCTTTCCCTGGCTGGGATAATGCCTACTTATTGGTTTCCTACCTCTTTTATAATCTGTATGATACAAGACTCAGACTACCACTTAAAAATCTTTAATTATTTGCTCTTGCCTCACGATTAACACAAACTTCTCAGCTCAGAATTCAAGGATCATGACACCATTCTACTATTCCTATTTTACTTGACCTATTTGCTTAACAAGTTTGTGCTCTAACCAACTAAGCTTTTTACCATGTCTTGAACATGAAATCATGAGCTTCTATTTCCTGTCTTTGTACTCTTTTAAAGATATAACCTTTTAGTCTCTACCTTTTGTTTTTTTTTTAGTCTCTACCTTTTGAAATCATATTTACCTGTGTATGTCTATGCTTATTACTACCAACTCTTTCTCCTTAGCCCAAACTAAACCACTCCCTTTTATAAATATCCATAGCCCTCTACACTTCTTTTTAAATTTCCTTGTATTATAGTCAATGTTGAATTTTCTAACACTTTTCCAACTCTCTAGTTCCACGCTCATGCACATGTGTGAGTTCCTTGTAAAAAAAAAAAAAATTAGTCCAGTTGAATGGAATTGAAATTCCTCAGTAGATCTCAGTTACATATCAGAAAGGCTCAAAGATCTGCTGTTAGCATATTAAAAGGATAGTCTGAAACTCTGTGCAAAGAGAACCCATGGACTTCTATCACAAGGTAGACTATGTTAGGACATGTTTTCTTTCTAATTCATGGGACTGAAAGGGCTTTTTCTGGATATTTAACTTGACTTATACCATTGTAAGTCAGCTGCAGATTATTTTCCCCTAATAGTTGACACAAATTATGCTTCATTTTCTCTTTTGGGCCTCCTTGTGAGCATGGTTTGTGATATGTGGTTTACGACTGGAATGACTGCATAGACTTAGAAGGTCATTCAGCCTCGGATGAATTATACAGTCTAAACTTACTTTAGCCACATGTAATTACCTAGAATTGGAAGTTAAGTTTATTCCCTCTCACAAACACTACATATATATGTGGGCAAATACAGAGAGTGATTATTACTGCAATGTTAGCTCATGGCCTTCGTGGCAAGATTCAATGGGTAAAGGCTATCTCATAAAATGTTGGAATGAAAGCTTTTTATTAATTGTCGAAATTTTCCCAAGAGTAAACAGCAAACACATGCTACAATTTCACTTTGATTCTCCCCCTAAGGAAATTAATTAATCTTGAAATATTAAAAGAGAAAATTCCAATCAATTATATTGCATATTTTGTTTTCCATAATGATTCTGGGCATACTACACCATATTTACAGTTTTAAAAACAAATAGTGTCTGGGATTCTTAATTTGATGCAAATAGTTTGCTTTTAGCCTAATTAGGAAGGAGTTTTGAGTGAATACAATAATGCAGTGGTTCTCAAAGTGTGATCTGGGGATCTCTGAAGTCCCTGAGATCCCTGCAAGGAATATGCAGGACCAAGAATTTTTTGTAATAAAGATACTATTTACCCTTTTTTTTTTACACTCATCCTTTCAAGAGCGTACAGTGAAGTTTTTCAGAGGTTACATGGTATATGATATCAACAGATTGAATGAGGACACAAATATGAGAATCTAGCTCTCCTTTGTTATGCCAGAGATTAAATAGAGTTGTAAAAATATAATATATATTATAATATAATAATATATATTATATAATAATATATAATATATAATATATAGTGCTGTTCTTCTCATTAATTTTTGTTTAAGTATAGTTATTTTTATTCTTAGTTTAAGTTTCTAAAATGGTAAGTCTGATAGAAAGAACAATCAGGGATCCCTGGGTGGCGCAGCAGTTTAGCGCCTGCCTTTGGCCCAGGGCGTGATCCTGAAGACCTGGGATCGAGTCCCACGTCGGGCTCCCTGCATGGAGCCTGCTTCTTTCTCCCTCTGCCTGTGTCTCTGCCTCTCTCTCTCTCTCTCTCTCTGTGACTATCATGAATAAATAAATAAAATCTTAAAAAAAAAAAGAAAGAACAATCATAAACAGAAGCTCTTTGGAGACCTAAATTATTTTTTAAAGTGTCCAGAGAAAAAGTTTCATAAATACTTCATTAGAGCATATAAAATAAAGTCCCAATATTATCAAACAGATTATCTAGTTTTTTGAGTTTTTTTTACATGATAATTGCATTATTTTAAGTTGTGATAAAATCTGATATGAAAATTGATTCCATTTCTTGACTTTCTAAAAATAATGAGAATTAGCAGAGACTCTTATCTGTCTTAAAAAAGAAAGTGACTGGGATGCCTGGGTGGCACAGCAGTTGAGCATCTGCTTTTGGCTTTGGGCGTGATCCAGGGGTCCTGGAATCAAGTCCCTCATTGGGCTCCCTGCATGGAGCCTCCTTCTTCCTCTGTCTGTGTCTCTGCCTCTCTCTCTGTGTCTCTCATGATGAATAAATAAAATCTTTTAAAAAAAAGGAGAAGAAAAGAAAATGACTGTGTCATATTTGAATAAATTAAGAATTAGGAGTAAGGAAACAGTAAACATCTCTTAGCTTTACCTCTAAGGTTGGAAATCCTTCAATGGCCTCCCATTTATTTTGGACAAGCTAAACTCTTTTGTGGAGCACATGAGATCCTTCACAATTTGATGACCCCAAGCTGCCATTCCAATAACCTTAACTTCCTTCCATGACTGCATTGACATCTCTCTCCTCCCATAGCCTCATCTTTAGTCATATCCAAGTACTTACTTTTCCATACCTTTGTTTTTAATGCATTTCCCACCAAATATGGAATGCCTCTTTGTCAGGAAAAATTGTTCAAGATTTGGAAATTGACTCAAGGGATTCCTGGGTATTATCTAGAAGATCCTCTGGGATTGTTGATTCTCTAGGGGTGTGCAGAGTTGATTGATTTTCTATTGACTAGATTATTCACAACTTTGTAGTGGTAGAAGTTAAGTTGTAGAAAACTGACAGCATTGCAAATGATTCCTATCTATAGCAGTACAGATGATTCCTATTCGTAGCAATGCAAATGAATTTTGCCCAGTAAAGGCTATAAATCTCTGTAAGTCAAATAAAATATCTGACATATTCATTTTATATATGAGTGAGAGTATTTTTTTAGCTTTTTGAAAATTATATTTTAGTATCTGCCTTTTCAACTACCCTGTATAAAACTCCTATTTACTCTTTAAGATAAAGTGAAAATATCATTTTCTCAATGGAACCTATTCTATTTTCCTAATCAAAATTGGCTTCTTACCTCATAGGGCTCCTATTGTACTTTTAATCTACTTCTACTATAGCTCTTACTAGATTGTAGTATATATGTCTATATTTCTCTTTTTTTCCACTAGACTAGCTTTTCAAAGGCAAGAACACCGTATTTTATTCATCTTTGTGTTATCTACTCCTTTGCCACACATGTATAGCACATGACATGGAGAAATTTGCCTGGTAAATGTTTAGTGATGAATGCAAGCAGAACTCACAGAAGATGGTAATGAGCATTTTTTTAGTGTTTGCTGATGAGAGGGAACTGGATATTCAGACTAAAAAATAAAGTAACTTTTTCACTTGTAGAGTTTATGGGAAAATATAATTTAGCATGAAATTGAAAAAAGTTGAAAGAAGAAACTTAATGAAGCCAGAATGACTTAGAAGAGATTAGGATTAAGACATCTGAGACTTAGAGGTCTGCACTATGGATTCCTTACTGAATTGCTATATTCAAGACATTTTCTTCTGTTGTACATTATACATCTAAATTAGAGATAATAATTATTATAATTACAAAGACAGAGGAAGTCCCATATGGGGATGTTTAAGTCAAAAGTGGGCAGGAGGCAGCCCTACTTAGCTTTTTTGGCTATGAGTGAGAATGAAAGAAGTTAAAAAAGAAAAGACTTTTTTACAGCGTGAAATATATAACTATGGCTTGCAATAAAATTAAAAAGTGGCTTGACTCTTTACTTTGAATTTGGAAGGGTCTTTTACTTAGCATTACCTTCACATCCTTATCAGTTTCATTTTTATTTTATTTATGTACTTTTAGGAACTGGTTTTTGACAAGATAAGCAAGATTAGAATGAAGAGACTAGTTTTGTCTGTCAGATATTTTGCACAATTAAATTTATGTTTGGGCGCCCCAATATTTAGATATTTTTAGAGCTTTTGGGATAATTTTTCTGAAACAGAGTGATTTCTAGTATTTACTTTGTAAGGAGGTCACTTACATATAGTGGACTTAACAATTGGCAGTAAATTCTGAATTTGTGTCCTAGCAGGTGAAAGAATCCAAACTATTTACTAACACATCCCAGTGCTGTTTCCATGGCAACAGAGGCCAGTTACTGTCAGCCCAGAGTTGCTTTGATGGTTGACTTCAGCAGTGAACTCTGTGTGATGCTGCCAAATGTCTGGCCTCTGTGTTTCCTGTTCCAAGCAATTGTTTCTTATTCTGAATACTAATGACTAGTCTACAAAGGCTGTAGTTCAATTCCACTGAAGATAGGCCTGGGAATCATATGTGGAAAAGTAGTGAGTGTTTTGCCTGCAGTGATTTAAAAACTGTATGTAATTGGATTGTACATTCCCTAACTAGCTATGCCAGTAGTTCATTAATAATGATACCTTGTTGTTATTAGGCAGATGGGCCTAAATGAGAAATGACAGCACATCCATCATCATTGAGTCAAAAGCTCTTTTTAAAGGAAGACTTGCTGACTTTGGCTGGCTAGCACCGTCATGTAAATCCAAATGATTGTGCACATGTATGCTAGGAGAAAAATAAATTTGCAACTGAAGTGGTTTTTTGCTATTTAAAGTGTTCATATATTGATTGCTCTGAAATCAAGAAAAAGTAGCTGCCTGAAATGCCAGTGAAATGGCTGAGAAATTTAAAATGAGAAGGGGGAAAGCTAAGCAGTTTTTGCTCTTTAAAAGTGAAGAGTACTATGATTTTGAAATTCTAGTTGTATGGTGGTTATCAGTGTAGAGAATTGGGACCCTCTTTGCCTGGGTTACACTCTATACCAGGAATCTGAAGATCAGATTTGTTATACTTACGTTTCTCTCTAGAGTATAAGTACCTTGAGGGTAGACTATTTGCATCATTGTGTTCAGGGCCTGACACACATTGAGTGCTCAATAACTATTTAATGAATCAAGTGAAAAATCAATGAATTCCCTGCAAGAAGTTTCTGATATTTAAGTGCATCAAATTTCCTAGAAGAAGCTATTAGTTCTCTTCATTAAAATGCATAATAGCCTACAGCTGCAAATCCTCACCACTAAGTGTCTGATGTGGAGCTTTCACTGGCAGTTATGTCTGTGGTCACTCCAAGTGTCTGTCCTCAGTAGAAACCACTCAAAGGTAGCTCTTATCAGCATGTTTTTTTCCCAGCTAGTGGATCCAATTTTTCATGGCTGTTGGTGGTACCATTTATCATTTCTAAGTCTTAGAGTGGCTATCCCCTCTACCTTATCATAGTCAAAGTTCCCAGTGGTTGTTTTGGGCAAGGACTTCTGATCTTGTGCCAAATATTGTTCCTCGTTCTTGACTAGGGGCAAATATTCTGCACCCTAGAGGCATTTGGCAATATCTGGAATCTAGCTGGGGTGGGATGGGATAAGGAGTGCTTCTAGTATCTAGTAAGTGGAGGTCAGGGATATTGCTTAATATCTTACAATGCACAAGGCAGCCCTCACAACAAAGACTTATTTGGCACAAAATGTCAGTAGTGCCAAGATTGAGAAATCCTGCCCTGGTGTTTCAAGCTCTTTCATGAAACTTTTTCAGAATTATTCAGAATTATTCCATGCCCTCTTTATCTCCTTTTTTTCCCCTTAGGAGAAAAAAGGCCTAGCTTGTTTTCTCATACTTCTTAAAATTCACTTTCTTTATCTCAAGATGTTACCAGGCTCTTACTTTTTGCTACCAGTGTCTGAACTCAGGTACATAGTTATCTTTGCTGGTAGACTCAAATTCTAGAGCCTAGAAAGGCAAATATGCAAAATGGGTTCTAGTAATAATCAATCCTGAATATCCTATTATTTTTAAGGGAGACATACAAAGCAAGCTCTACTACAGGGGAACACTCTTACACTGTTGGTGGGAATGCAAAATGGTATAGCCACTCTGGGAAACAGTGTGGAGGTTCCTCAAAAAGTTGAAAATAGAGCTGTCCTACGACCCAGCAATTGCCCTACTAGGTATTTATCCAAAGAATACAAACAGTGATTCAAAGGGGCAGATGCAACCCAATGTTTATAGAGGCAATGTCCACAATAGCCAAAATATGGAAAGAGCCCAGATGTCCATAAATGGATAAAGAAGATATGTATGTGTGTGTGGAATATTACTTGTCCATCAAAAAGAATGAAATCTTACCATTTGCAACTATATGGATGAAACTAGAGGGTATTTTGCTAAGTGAAATAAGTCAGTCAGAGAAAGACAAATATATGATATTTCACTCATATGTGCCATTTAAATAACAAAACAGATGAATGTAGGGGGAAGGATGGAAAAATAAAATAAGCTGAAATCAGAGAGGAAGACAAATCATAAGAGAGTCTTAACTATAGGAAACAAACTGAGGGATTGCTAGAGTGGATATGGGTAGGACAATGAAATAATTGGAAGATGGGATAAGGAAGGCATGTGATGTCATGAGCACTGGGTGTTATATACAATGATGAAACCCTGAACTCTACCTCTGAAACTAGTAACCACTATATGTTAATTAATCGATTTTAATTAAAAAAAAAAGAGAAAGCTCTACAACTATACCCACATGGAGTTTTGAAGCTCCTCCATAAATAAATATTTTGCCTTGTTTTATACCTTTTTCATTGTAAAGGAATTTTAAATTGGATCTTTGTGTATTATATCAAAGTTTGAAAAGCAAATGTGGTTTAATAATCTTAATATCATTCTTAGGATGGGCATATTTTGTCTTTGAAAATCTCAAATTGATCTGAATATTTTTAAAAGGAACTGATTGTTTTTGTGCATGGATATGGGGCTCAAATTTTAGATTCTGACTTGAAAAATTTAGATAATTGTATGGCAGTGGATAGACCTCAAAACTTTAAGAAGGAAATATTGTCACTTGTTTAATGATTTCAATGACAAAGAGAGGAAGAAACAACTTCATCTTTAAAGTTCTTTATAAATATTAACTAATTAATCTCCATAACCCTATTATCATAAGAAATGTATTATTATCTCTCTTGGAAGATTTGAACACTGTTTACCATTTAATATTCCAGTTTAGCAAATTCATGAACAGTGATTAAAGATAGTGTTTCTGTTCTCAAATACTATAATTAAATCCCTTCCTGGGATGCTTTCTTTCTAAATTGCATAACATAGTAATTTTTAGTGTTTGCCTTTAGGAAACTAGTGTTGAGGGATCCCTGGGTGGCGCAGCGGTTTGGCGCCTGCCTTTGGCCCAGGGCGCGATCCTGGAGACCCGGGATCGAATCCCACATCAGGCTCCCGGTGCATGGAGCCTGCTTCTCCCTCTGCCTATGTCTCTGCCTCTCTCTCTCTCTCTGTGACTATCATAAATAAATAAAAATTAAAAAAAAAAAAAAAAGGAAACTAGTGTTGATAGTTTAAGAGAAAGGAAATCTTTATGATAAATTTACAAAGGGCTGATAAATTAATGCTAATATTATATATTAATTGACATCTATATGTTGACAAAATCAAGTATCTTATCGCTTTTCCTTTTAGTTCTTACTAAAATACTTTTAAAAGTTCCCTGTTATGATTATTCACATACTTAAAGTTATAAAGGGAGGAACGTATTATTATTACTACTACTTTTATTCTGAAATAACAATTTCCTTATTTTATGCTAATTTCTATTTATTGCACCACTAAGTTGATTCAAATTGTAGACATATAATAAAAAGGTTATATCTCACAAGTATTCAAATAATGGGAGGCCTTCCAGCTTTCTTTCCTTATAAATAGTAGTTTAGAGGTTACATCAGCGCCAACTATTCATATTGGCTTCACAGGGGTGGAAGGAAAGCAGAATTATATCTATTTTTTTCTATTCACATTTCCTCAAATCTATTTATCTTTCCTATCTCTTCTCTTCATAAAGAAAAAGAGTAACTAAATCAAACCACTCCACTCATCGTTTAAGTTTTAAGTTGTAGAAGTTGAGCATAAGGGAAATGGAAAGCAAAAACAAAATAGGAAGGTGGTGGGTGGTAAATGTTACATTTGGGTGAGTCACTGAGGGATCAGGTACAAATATTTAGTTGGCTGCCTGAAGGAACCTTGATCATTCAATGGTGGCCAGAAAAAAGGCTTGTCAGTAACCATGACTGTGTTGCAACAGGCAATAGATATTTATTAAGCATCTTCTATGTGCCCGGTTCTGGAACACAGTGAGACATATAGTCTCTGCCATCTTGAAGCTTCCAGGGCGGGAAACAATGGAGCTGTTCTTGGTTCAAACACTTGTGGTATTTAGAGTCTTCAAAGAGTTGAAGGCATCATTAGGGAAGGGCTTTAGGCATTTACTACAGTTCAGTATTCCAGTCTTCCTAATGGTTAGGGGAGGGTATCAGTGGTGGTTAATTTGATGATGGCTTGGTTCATTTAAATATTATAGAAAATTCAGATCTATTTACTCTTATTATTGAGTTTCATTCTTATATTTTAAAAAGTGCACTTAATGCCTTTTGTATGCCAAGATCTGGGAAGAAATTTGACAATATTGAAATAGTCCCTGCTCTAGAAATGTCCATAAACTCTTGGGGAACACAAACAAGGAAACAGAAAATGATAATTAAGTATGATAAATATTGTTATGGAGTGACCTGGAAGGGGTAGCAAGGACTTAAGAAGGAACTCACATTTAAGCTGAGTCTTACAAAAAACATAAAGCAGGTCCATTGAGATTATGGGACTAGCATTTTGGGTAGATGGAACAGCATAGATAAAGGCTTTGATAAAAATGAGAACACAGAGAACCACAAATGGTCCAAGTGACTGTGTATGGAACTGAGAAGGTATTAGCCATGAATCTAAAGAGATAAACTGGGCTAGATCATGAAGGACCTTCCATGTCATCTCAGAAAACTTTGAATTTATCCAGAAAAAGAGGGAGCAAATTGATAAGATTATCAGAGAGAAGGGTTGCTATAAGATTTGTGTTTTGCATCTAATCACTCTGGCTGCATTGCAGGGAAAGGAATAGAGTAGAAGCAAGATTAGAGATAGCTTAAGACAAAGATAACATTGATTAATGTGTATGGAACCAATTACAAAGACAAAATTTTCATCAGTATTCATTTTATTATAAAATTATTTAAATGTCTACAAAATCCTATATTTATGCTTATAGTTTTTACATTACCATAAAACAGATTTACAAATGCCAGATTAAAAAATAATAAAATTTAAGTGAATATTAAATTAAAATAGTAGGTGATGTGGTTTCACTGAAAATAAAACCCTAATGTTAAGTTTTAACATAGAATTTTTATTTTTATTTTATTTTTATTTATTTATTTTTTAAAGATTTTATTCATTCATTCATTCATTCAGAGAGAGCGAAGAGAGAGGCAGAGACACAGGTGGAGGGAGAAGCAGGCTCCATGCTGGAAGCCCGATGTGGGACTGGATCCCGGGTCTCCAGGATCACACCCCAGGCTGCAGGCGGTGCTAAACCGCTGTGCCACCGGGGCTGCCCCTAACATAGAATTTTTAAAAAATTTTTATGTTTCACTTGTTTACTTGATTCTGAGTATGACATACCATTATTTGAGTCATCATTGTAATTACTGGTTCATTTTTCCTCTTTTAGAAAGAAATTAATTTACTTTAATTTAAAAAATATTTTATTTATTCGTGAGAGACACAGGGCAAGAGGCAGAGATATATACACAGAGGGAGAAGCAGACTCCCCATGGGGAGTCTGATGCAGGACTCTATCTCAGGACCCCTGGGATCCTGACCTGATCAAAGGCAGAGGCTCAACCACTAAGCCACCCAGGTGCCCCAGCAAATTAATTTTAAATGACCAATCTCTTATTTTGATGACCCAAAATGTAATAGTGTACCACAAAATATAATACTAAAAAGCTAAAAATACTATTTAATAAAATATTCTCTATTACATATTCTTACTGATACCAACTTATCACAAGTTGATACATATAAATAAGGCATCTGTGCAAAATATTAGCTTATAACAAATATGTGATGATAGCTGAGCCCAGGTTATTTTGTGTTTAATGTTTACTATATTGCTGTGGGTGCTTTGATGTCTCCAATATTTCCTCCTCCTCTCTCTTCTTTTGGACAATTAGGAAACTTGGGTTGGAACTGCAAACAGTGATGCCTTTTGTTGACCTGAATTAATCATTTGTATGTCAGTTCAAGTTTCTCACTCACTCTGGATAATTAAAAAAACAGTATTTTAACACCTGTTGCTTTTTTTTTTTTTTGTGGTGTAAAATCAAAGTCTCAATTTATTAAATTACAAAAACTACAACCTTAGCCTATAAATGTTGCTTTCACTTACAAAATATGTGGATAATGTAAAAGCTTGGTCACTTTTTAATGGGTAAAAAACTTAATATAGATATGATGACATCTGATTGTTTTAGTATGATTTTAGAAACAAACCAAGATCATTCATTCAACAAATATTTATTGAAAGCCCATCCTACTCCAGGGACTGTGCCATGATAAGAAAGAGCAGATACTGAAGCTAGAGATGCTTATAACATATCCAAAGTTAAATACCGTATGTTAGTCAGTGGATCTTAAAGTATTGTACCCTGACCAGCAAGCAGCATCTGCATCACCCAAGAATTTGTTAGAAATGCAGTATCTCCAAACACTGGGTGGCTCATTGGTTGAGCTTCTGCCTTTAGCTCAGGTTGTGATCCCAGAGTCCTGGGATCGAGTCCCACATCAGGCTCCCCACAGGGAGGCTGCTTCTCCCTCTGCCTATATCTCTGCCTGTTTCTCTGTGTCCCTCATGAATGAATAAATAAAATCTTAAAAAAAAGAAAGAAAGAATAAAAAAAAAAAGAAAATGCAATTTCCCAGGCCTCACTCCAGGCCTGTGCATCAGAACCTATGAGGGTGGGGGAGCCCAGAATCTATTTAACAAGTCCTCTGGGGGATTCTGAAGCCTGCTGAACTGTGGGAGCCACTGCTTTCAAGGCTGACAGATTGATCTCTTCCAATACTAAGAATACAAAAAGTTGGGGCAGCCCGGGTGTCTCAGTGGTTTAGAGCCACCTTCAGCCCAGGGTGTGATCCTGGAGACCCAGGATCAAGTCCCACATTGGGCCTGCTTCTCCCTCTGCTGTGTCTCTGCCTCTGTCTCTCTGTGTCTTTCATGAATAAATAAATAAAATCTTAAAAAAAGTCAATTTTTCTTGAGGCAGATATCCTATGAATAGAATTTACAGAAAATATTTTAAGGAAAAATTTGCAAAAGTGCACGTTCAGGGTCACCAGATGTCTGAGATACAAGAAACTCGGACCTACCAACATTAAAGAAAACATGATTAAAAACTATTAAAAACTTTACCTTGTTGAGAATTTGACTGCTTTCGTTCTTTCTTAGAGTGGGCTAGGTCCCTTATTTTAACCAAGTCTGCGATAGGAGATTCCTTGTGTCGTTTACATAGCTGATAGGCAAAGGGAATTATATTTACATACCAGTTCTGTGTTCACTAGTCAATATTGCTTTTGTAATTTTTCTCATTTTTAAATCTCATCTAGTGCAAAATTCTTAGTTCTGTTTGGTTCCATTTTATCTGAAGGATAAAGCCTTCCTTCATGTCCCAGCCTTACAAAAAGTCTCCATCTCTTTGTTCAGGACTAAGTGTCCAGTGTAAGGCCACCCATAGTTGGCTCTTTTTACCTCTTTGGTGCTTCTAAAGAGGGGAGGCCTCCCCCTTCCTTCTTTTTTAGCAGCCACTGCTGCAGTTTATCTTCTCTCCAAAAATCCGGTCTGAACTAATCTTCAACAGAAGGAGAGAAAAAGAGTTTGGAATGGAACCAAATCTTTCTGTTTGCATTTCTACTAGATTCTTTAAGGCTTTGTTGCAGTTACTGTGTTGAGCAGGGGAAGGAAAAAATAGCCTTTGAGTTATTAAAAGAGAAGAGATGAAGGGAGAAATGCTGAGAATATATATTTACTAATGTGAAGGTATATACTGATGCCAGAAGATACAATACTAAAATATATGTTGTATCATACTTTTATAAAACTGTATTTTCTATTTCTTTGATACTATAGAGACTAGACAGTCAATACATATAGGAGTCAGAGTTAATTTCTAAAATAATTTACTTGATAAATATTCTTTGTGTACTTAGTATGTGCCACCAACTGTTGCAGATGTTGGGAGATGGCAGTGAGCATAGGAAAAAAAAAATCTCTGCCCTCATGAAGGTTAGAGTATAATGAAGGAAATTGACAAAAAACAAAATAGATAAAATATAGAGCAAACTAGTTGGTGAAAAATTCTGTGAGAAAAATAAAGCAGAGAAGGAAATTAGGGAGAATGGAGGAGAAGACAGATTTAAGTAAGGATGGTTAAGGAGGGCCTTACCTGAAAAGGAGAGCACAGACATGTGGAGATGAGGGAGTCAAACAGATACCTGAGGAATTGTGCTCCAGGCAGAGGGAACAGCCAGTGCAAAGGCCTTGAGGCCTAGGAAAAGAGGGGGGCCAAAGTAGTAGGTCACATCCATGGTCCTAATGAATCAGTGGCTTTTGCTTTTCATTCTTTGGAATTTCACATATCAGACACTGCAGCTTTCATAATCAGAAAATCTATTTGGATCTTTTTTGTATCTTCTACCTTCCCCATTGTATATATAGCTTCTCTATATCCTCGAGCACATTTATAACATTCATAAAATCTACTTTAAGCTTGTTGTCTGCTAATTGCAACCTTTCTGCCATTCCTGAGTCTGTTTCTATTGACTGATTTTTGTTTTTCCCTCTAGCTGAGAGTCATATTTTTCTGCTGCTTTGCATATCTGGCAACTTTTTATTGAATATAGGATATTTTGAACATTTTCTTTAATTATGTAGACATGAAAGTCAGGGGAATATGGCTCTTGGGCTTTGTTCTAGTGTATAGTTAATCTACTTTGGATCATGATGACTTTTCCAAATCTTGCGTTTATGCTTTATTTTGGTGGGTCCACTGCAGCCTTTAATCTAAGGCTGATTTAGCTGCACTGTGCAGGTGATAGTCCTCTTAGGTCTCTACCCAAATTTCAGAGGTTACCAATTTTTTCCACTCTGGCTGGTGAGAAGACAAGCCATTCGCAGCCTGTCTTGAGCTCTGAGAATTGTTCCAGGAAGTTCTTCCCATAGCCTTGTAGGGTATTAACCCAGATGTGTGCTGATTAGTACTCAGCAGAACCTCAAGGGGTTTTCCCTTCAGATTTCAGGAGCTCTTTCTCTATTTTTTCTGGTCCTTTGCCCAGGGACTCTAGCTCACTCAGCTTCCCTGAACTCATCTCCTCACTTGTGTGAGACTGGGAGACTGTTGAGCTTTCTTAGGCTTCTCCTTTCCTGTGGCTTTAAAGCTGCATCCAGGCAATAACTTGGAGAAAATGTAAAGATTACTTCATTTTCCCCCCCATCTCATGGGTCACGATCTTGCTTTGGCAATTGCTCAGTGACAGAAAATACTCATCTTCATGTATAAGTCTTTCTTCTTCTCTGGCTTCTTCTTTTTAACAGCAGGAAGACAATTCTCTTGGCTGTTAGTCCCTCATGGAGAGAAACAGAAGTCCTAGTATGACTTCTGATTGCCAAACACATGGACTAATTAAATCCTCTCAGAACTTAACCTACTACTTATATTTATATGTGAACTCTGGCCTACACGTAAAAACCTATGTACAACTGAAGCATAAGTTCTGGCCATGTGTTTTGGATTGTATGATCTCAAATTAAACCTGGTGGTAAGGATTTAATGCAGAGAAGTTCATTTGGGAGATGATCCCAAGGAACATGAGTGGAAGAGTGGAGAACTCAGAGAGGCAAGAGGAAAAAACACTAAAGGGTGTGTTGTCAACTCACCAGATATAGCAAAGGGCTCAATCCTGCAGAGAAACTCAGGGAGGTAGAACAAAGTTAGCCTACCTCAGAGCTATCACAATTAAGTGAGACAGCTTGGGTATATATCTCTACTCCTCATCCATCATTTATTGAGAGCTGCTTCTATAGGTGTTGACTCTCTGCACTTCTGAGTTTGTTCTATAGGTAGGTTGAGCAGTTCCCTGTGGCCAGAGGAAAGCCTTCAGGCAGAGAACTTCAGGTGTTCACAGTAAGCAACCTTCATAATGTAGAGGTGAGAACAGGGGGATATAAGCAGGGTACTAGTAATGTTACTAACACCAGACAGAAGACATGGATTAAACTCACTCTAAAGGAGAAGTGCTATGTGCTCTTCTTTCAGCCCAGCAGTTGAAATAGACCTGACTTAATAGATACAGGCTTATATCAATCTTCTCTTCCTTTCCTAATAATTAGAAAAGTTTTTCTAAGGTTTTATTTCTCAAAATAGTGAATACCTAACTCACAAAGAATGAATAATTCTGTGTATTTCATATTTCTATATATCTGTACATTTGACCCTCTAGGTAATGATATTTTGGCACATTAATTCTTTTATAGAAATATATCTATCCTTTTTATTGCCTTTTTCTTTTTTAAAGAAGGCTCCACACACAGCATGGAGCCCAATGCAGGACTTGAACTCAAAATCCTGAGATTAAGACTTGAGCCGAGATCAAGAGTAAGACACTATCAGTTGAGCCACCCTGTTGCCCCAATTGCCTTTTTAAATAGAATACATGCAGTACATTTTAAATTTTGCTGAAGACTCAGTAATTTTATTTAATGTAGTGTACTGAAACCATAGACACAGTTGCATTTGTAGATTTGGAAAAAAGGAAATTTAGGATAGATGGGCAGCTTGGTAGTGGCTTTCTTGACAAAGCATTTCATGCACTTATTTTTATACATTTGTACCTTTCTCATAAAAGAAAAGGTGTAATGTGATAGCTCGGGCAGGGAAACAATAGTGAGTCAGGCAAAAACAGTTACAAGATCACAGACCACCATAGCCTTCTCTAAAGTGGGTTTATTCCCCCTGCTGTCCCCCAAATCATTTCCTTTGCTGAAGCTGTTTCTGCCCTTTGACTTGTTGGAGCTATTAAAAAACATTTATTATTTCTACATCACAAATACAGTTGATCCCAGGAATCTCCTCATTCACTTACTCAAATGCTTTTTCTCCCATGTGTCACTGACAGAATGAAACGAGGATTATGCTTTAACATTTTATGATTTTGTGCCAGAGATGTGAAGGGAAGGATTTATTTTCCTAAATAGTCACTGAGGTTGATATCATCTTACACTTCTTGGATATTACTCAGTTGCACACATTTCCGCACATTCCTCTTAACTTTTTGTTAGAGTACTGAACAACAGTTAAAAAAATAACTTGAGGTTTAATAATTAGAGATTGAAAAATTTTCAAGGTTCCTGATTAATTGGCCAACTCTGTTATAATACTCTTCAGAATCAGCAACACTGTAAAATCTGAGAAAAACATATCTTTCTCCATGGATTCAATTAGTGAAATAATACTGTGGTTCAGAAGGTTCAAGAAAAGGTCTGATGGCTCTTAATTACAGAGAACAAAAGAGAAGATGAGGAAGGGGGGATGAATGAAATAGATGAAAGGGGATCAAGAGTACACTTAGCTTGATGAGCACTGAGAAATATATGGAGTTGTTAAGTCACTATATTGTAACCTGAAACGAATATAACATTGTATGTTAATTATACTGGAATTAAAATTAAAAAAGAAAAGAAAAGTCCTGATGTAATGTTTGTCTTTCCTGAAAGAAGCGTGATTGCCTGAAGTTTTCTTTCACTATATGTACAAAAAAATGTATAAAACTATCAAGAAGGAAGCTATATGGCCATCCATATATTTATTTACATTTCACTCCCAAATATCTAATTTCATAAGAATTTGTAGCATTGGCTCTTCCAAAATGAATTTCTTTTTCCTTTTCCTGCCTTAACCTAAGGTTATTTAGTTCCTTAGGGTCCTTTCAGTTTGGAGGTTGGCAAGTGCCAGTGACAATATAAAATTATTTAGAATGATAGCTGGTACTTAGAAATGAATTACCTGAAAATCTAAAAATTTATGTTGAAATGTTATGATTTACATTTTTTAATCATCCCAGCATTTAGCCTTCCAGGGCCATGTCTCAGTTGGAAATGCCAAAGTTAAATGCATCTCTTAAAAAAAAAATATGTATAGCTCAGTTGACTGCTTCTGCTCAAATAAATCCTGGTACTTTTCTGTAATAATTGGGCCAGTGATAAGGTGTGCTTGGATTTCACTTAAACCATTCATCAGATCATCACTGCCCCAGGGTTGGCCAGTGTGGTGTGTAGCATGGCTACCTAGAATTGGAATTGACTGACTCAGGACCCATAAAGCATTTTAACAGCTGCTTGTTTGAAATACTGATTTCACACAGGTAAGTCTTGCTCGATTGAATGCTGTAAAGGGGAGGTTGTGGTTTTTTTTGTTTTGTTTTGTTTTGTTTTGTTTTTTTGTTTTTGTTTTTGTTTTGCTTATTACACCCCCGGTTCCTAATGTGGTGCTGAAATATCCATATATATTCTGTGAACAAATGACTCTAGTCCCAGTTTTTTTTCTGATGTATTTTTCTCCCATGCATAGTGACATCTGACCCAGTTCAGATGCCCGGTCTCTGACTTCACTGTGATTAGGCCTTGAGTGGCTTTCCCTATGTTTGCACTTATGATGCTATGCTGCAGTCGTCCCATTTATGATTTTCATTCACCACCACACTGAGTGTTCCTTGTGAGTGGTCACACTGCCTTAATATATTCCTGCATCATCAAAGCCTACAATAGTTTGCATAGTGTCTGGTAGACTTTTTGCAAGGTAGTCTTTTAACATTTTTAAGAAACATGCAAGTGTCTCTTCCTTTTACACATTTACTTTTCACTAAAGGAAGATGAATCTAAGTCCAAAGTTAAGCTTTGATGAAAAAACAAAGGAACAAGGCCAACTTTATAAAGCCCTCAGATCAGATGTAGTGTTTGATTGTTTTGTTTTTTCATTCAGTCAGTATTTATTGAATGCTGAGTGCCAGTTGGGCAGCAGGCACTAGTCTAGGTGCTGAGGAGACAGCAATGAATAAAACAATTTCAAATCCCTGTCATGATGGATTTATTCCAATGAGTGAACTGGACAGTATAAAACACCTAGTCTACTACATAGTGATAAAGGGCTAGGGAGATGAAGTAAAGTTGGGAAAGGAGATACAGGTAACTGGGAGAGAGGGCTGACCTTTTTGATAGTGCGGCCATTGCTAGCTTCACTGACAAGGTAGCTTTGGGTAAAGACCCAAGGAAAGAGAGACTGTCAGCTATGTGCAAAACTGGAATAGCATCTCAGGGAGAAGCAGCATGGTAAGTCCACCAATTCTTAGTTCTCACGGGAATCATCCTCCTCAGCAAGTCTTGATGTAGCAGGTCATGCTATCTGGGCCACTCTCCCAAGTCTTCTCTGTTTTGACTGATGGCTCCTATGCTGGTTTTTCTAATTTATGGTTTTGAAATGTTGGAGTACTTAATACTTCAGTTATCATAATTCTTTTTTTTTTTCATAATTCTTTTCTTACCTTTCTACTTCCTATATTTGCTCACCCAGTCCTGTGGCTAAATACACATAAATACCCCCAAGTCTGTGTTTTCAACTCTGACTTCTTTGACCATTCTATCCAGACCTCTATACATCATTGACATCTCATCTACACTCATCCCAAATTTATTATGTCCAAAATAAAACTTGATTTTCAGCCCCACTTGGAATATCTTCTTTACCTTATTTTTTGTTATTTCAGTTAATGGCATAATTATTCACATAGTTGCTCAAACTAAAAGTTAAGAGTCTTCCACAATGCATTTTTTCCTCTCATATCTCACAGAAAATCCATTGGCAAGTCCTGTTGGATCTAATTGCAAATAGTTTCCTCAAATAAGTTCTTCTTTCTGCCTTGACAGCTATTTCTCCTACTCTAAGACATCATTGCCCTTTTATAAAAAATACAAAAATAAAGAACAATATAATAATATAACATGGATTACATATTATAATTATGTAATCTATTATATATTAAAATATATTTGAATATACGGATAATCTTGGAATATAAGAATATAGTAGTACAAATAATATGGTATATATGTGATTTATAAAATGTTATAAATATAAACATGGAAATATAATTTGTCATTATACATTAATAAACCCTATAATATAATCACACATACATGTACATAATATAAATAGAAAAATTATCTTCTAAATTCTTTCTTTATGCTTCCACTCATTGTTTGCTTCTGCTTCTTTTTATTCTCCATACAGCCTCTAGACTCCTTTTTTTTTTTAAGATTTATTTATTTATTCATGAGAGACACAGAGACAGGCAGAGACAGGCAGAGGGAGAGGCAGGCTTCCCGCAGGAAGCCTGAAGTGGGACTTAATCCCAGGACCCCGGGATCATGACCTGAGTTAAAGGCAGACACTCAGCCAATGAGCCATGACTCCAGGCACCCCTAGAGTCATTCTTTACAAATAAAAATGTGATCACCTCCTTCTTCTGCTCAAAAACCTTTGATGACTTTCCATTCTCCCAGAAGCAAATCCAGCCTCCTTGCAAAATTCAGCAGATCCCACATAATCTAGTCTTTAGCTGCTTTTCACTCTGTAACTTTTCCTATCTATTCTGTGCTAGATGGGTTTCTGCCCCAGGGCCTTTTCCATAGATACTCTGTTTGCCTGGACCATTCACTTGGAAATTCTTAGTGGTCCTTTGCTTTGTTCATGTCTGCCCAAATGTCACATCAACACAGAGGCTGTCCCTGACTATTCTGGCTGAAATGGAATCCTTTACCAGTCCATATCTCCTCATTTTATTTTATTTTTCTTAATAGCCTTCATCACTATCTAGAAATATAGTGCATATTTATTTGATTTTTTGGGTTTATTTTCTGTTGTACAACTAGGGCAGGATCTTTTTTACTTTTCTTTTTCACTGCTATATAACATGGTGTTTACAATGGTGCTTGACACAGAGTAGGTGCTTGATAAATATTATAGAATAAATAAATCATGGTCTCTCTTCCATGTTATTATAGTCTTCGATTTACAGCCTTATCATAGCACTTAAAAAACTGTTTTAATTGGAAGTAAGATCTTACGTTCATTAGACTGTGAGCCCCTGGAAGGAAAAGACTATTAATATTCATCTCTGATTTGCCAATGTTCAGAAAAGGACTGGGCACACAGGAGTACTTCATGAAAGTATACTGAATGCATTAATGAATTGATGATTACTTAGTCTCATTGTTCCCTAAAGAAGCAATTCGGAGAATCTCTGGTGTTTCCCTAAAGCATTAGGCTGGTACATTGTTGTGATCAACTATCTTGCACTAGGTAAAATGCACTCTATTTCTGGCTTAGAAAATAATTGAGTGATAGTTTAAAAGCATATGAAATTTTAGACTATAATTTTAATAGTGAAAAGTATGCAATTTTTCACATTATAGAGAATGCAGAATTTAGGTTATTAAGGCAACAAATGCAGAATTTAAAACCTTAGATTTTGTACAGTTAGACATTGGTGATCGTCTAGTCCAATGCCTTATTTTACACATGCTGAAGCTGAGGGCCAGAGCTAGAGTTGGGACACCTGGATGGCAGCCTAGTTCTTCCAGTTGTTCCCTCACCCCACCAGTCTTCCATACCTAACTCACCTTCCTTAATCTGTGTGATCATGTCTCCAGTGGTAGCCTCAGAAGCTATACATATCCTACCTCTTCATTCTTTTGTGTTTCCTTATATTAGATTTTCTTTTCTATATACTTAGAAGGCAGCAATCCAATTCAGTGAGTTCCATTTTTATCACAAGAATGCGAACAATGCAGACACAGTACATCCAATTTTTAGAAAAATTTAAAATACAGCTTGATTCTGAATATCACCAACAAACATTATTGAAGACAATCCTTAACTTGGGTGATGACCCTTTAAAAAGTCACCGGGACAGCCCTGCTGGCTCAGTGGTTTAGTGCCACCTTCAGGCCAGGGCCTGATCCTGGAGACCCGGATCCAGTCCCACATCGGGCTCCCTGCATGGAGCCTGCTTCTCCCTCTTCCTGTGTCTCTACCTCTCTCTCTCTCTCTGTGTCTCATGAATAAATACATAAAATCTTTAAAAAAATAAAAAAAAAATAAAAAAGTTTCTTTCTGTTTCTTTCTTTCTTTCTTTCTTTCTTTCTTTCTTTCTTTTTCTTCTTTCTTTCTTTCTTTCTTTCTTTCTTTCTTTCTTTCTCTCTCTCTCTCTCTTTCTTTCTTCTTTCTTCTTTCTTTTTCTTTCTTTCATTGGATTTCAATTTGCCAACATATAGCATATCACCCAATGCTCATCCCGTCAAGTGCCCCCCTCAGTGACCAAATCATCCTTATTTATTTGGTTACTTAACTCTTTCCCTCACCCCCACCCACCTCCCCGAGGATAAGCTCCAAGAAAGCTGTGATGTCTCCCCTGGTACTTTGCAGAGCCTGGCGGATAGAAGATGCTCCATTAGGATTTGCCGCATGAGCGAATCGGCTTCTCTCCATGTGCAGGTGCCCTAGCCCGCTCCTGCTGGAGGGTGAATGGAGACAGGGAGAAGGAAGCAGGAGACCCCTGAGTACACACTGGTGCAAAGATTTCTTTCTGCTTGGCTGAAGAGGGGCTGGGCTCTGGGAACTGCAGCCCCAGCCCCCGAGCTCTGGAGCCTGCTGTGCCAACCCCCCTCTCCATGGCCAGGCTCTCCCAGTTAATCTGCCTGCCCACAGACACAGGAGGAGAGGGCTTTGAGTGAGCCTTTGACCGTTCCCCAAGCTGAAGACCTGGAGGGCACAGACTTCAAGGGGCTCCCCTTGGCCTCAGGAGCCTCCTGAGGGACCAGTGGACTGACTGGGGTGGAAGCTGGGGTTATAGTCCCTCTGCAGGGCGGCGGGGTGCCCCTGGTGTGGGCAAGGTGTCCCCCACCCAGAGGGGCCTCCTGAGTCAAGTGGGGCTGGTTTTCTCCACAGAACAAGATGTAGGTCTTCATTGGAGGAGTGACAGGTCCTAGATTAGGACCAGGGGCTCGGGGTGGCACCGGGGGTGCTACTAGGGCGAGCGGTTTGCCACGAGCACAGTCGATAATGAAAGTCAGGTGAGCAGCGGGGATGGCCTTCTGATGGCAGGCGGCTTCCCACCTGAGCTGGTCTCCAGGTCTGTCTCAAGGCCCATGACTTTGGGGCTAGCTCTTTGGTCACTGGGGTCTCTCTTTTTTTTTTTTTTCAGCATCTTATTTCTTTTGCACGTTCAATCTGATGCTGTATGTTAAGGAAATGTTGCGAATACATAGGAGTAAAGCAAACTAAAAACAAAAGGCTAAATTATGAATCTTAAAAACTGGGAAAAACATCTGTTTTAAAGCCAAGTAGGTGTGATCGTGATCGTTACTATATATGACATAATCCATAGCAAGAAAGGCCAAGAAAAAAAATCTTCATTTTGTTCAGTCCTTAGGCTCGATGTTGTCCCAGGAAAAACTATGATAATTCAATGAGTGTGTCATACATACAACTAAAATGTCCCCTTCTGGTTTCAAACAAATTTTAACAACAATCTTCCTTGGCTATTTTGTCTCCTGTGTCAAACCAACCTTCTATGTACAGGACCAGTTTAAATCCCTCCTCCCCTTCAAACACTAGATATGAACATCCAGGAACATTCTACAATGCAAAGTGCCTTAGGAAAGAGAAGGATTCTGTAGTGCCAGTGATATAACTGATCTGAGGAAGCTGGGGTGCGGTTAACACTGATGGGAGCCAGTCAGGCGATGGTGGTCTGTTTCTCCTCAGGGGTCTCCTCCAACAACTGCATGATCAGTTCATGCAGGGGTTTGCAGATCTTCGCGTAGCCCCCTTCCGTGAGGTGCAGAAAATCAAACATGTCGTGGCAGGAGATGGCACCGTCCGAGTGCACGAAGCCCCCGTCCGTGTCCAGGAGCTGGACATTGGCGAGCTTCAGCAGGGAAGCCTTGAGGAGCTGGTTCACCTTGGCACCTTGGGTCACCCAGTCACCCCAACCCCCCACCCACCTCCCTTTCCACTACCCCTTGTTCGTTTTCCAGAGTTAGGAATCTCTCATGTTCTGTCACCCTCACTGATATTTCCCACTCATTTTCTCTCCTTTCCCCTTTATTCCCTCTTACTATTTTTGTATTCCCCAAATGAATGAAACCGTATAATGTTTGTCTTTCTCCGATTGACTTACTGCACTCAGCATAATACCCTCCAGTTCCAACCACGTCACAGCAAATGGTGGGTGTTTGTCATTTCGGATGGCTGAGTAATATTCCATTGTATACATAAACCACATCTTCTTTATCCATTCATCTTTCAATGGACACGAGGCTCCTTCCACAGTTTGGCTATTGTGGCCATTGCTGCTATAGACACTGGGGTGCAGGTGTCCCGGTGTTTTACTGCATCTGTATCTTAGGGGTATATCTCCCAGCACTGCAATTGCTGGGTCGTAGGTCAGGTCTATTTTTAACTCTTTGAGGAACCTCCACACAGTTTTCCAGAGTGGCTGCACCAGTTCACATTCCCACCAACAGTGTAAGAGGGTTCCCTTTTCTCCACATCCTCTCCAACATTTGTTGTTTCCTGCCTTGTTAATTTTCCCCATTCTCACTGGTGTGAGGTGGTATCTCATTGTGGTTTTGATTTGTATTTCCCTGATGGCAAGTGATGTGGAACATTTTCTCATGTGCTTTTTGGCCATGTCTATGTCTTCCTCTGTGAAATTTCTATTCATGTCTTCTGCCCATTTCATGATTGGATTGTTTGTTTCTTTGCTGTTGAGTTTAATAAGTTCTTTATAGATCTTAGATACTAGCCCTTTATCTGATACGTCATTTGCAAATATCTTCTCCCATTCTGTAGGTTGTCTTTTAGTTTTGCTGACTGTTTCTTTTGCTGTGCAGAAGCTTTTTATCTTGATGAAGTCCCAATAATTCATTTTTGCTTCTGTTTCCCTGGCCTTCATAGATATATCTTGCAAGAAGTTGCTGTGGCCAAGTTCAAAAAGGGTGTTGCCTGTGTTCTCTTCTAGGATTTTGATGGATTCTTGTCTCACATTTAGATCTTTCCTCCATTTTGAGTTTATCCTTGTGTATGGTATAAGAGAATGATCTAGTTTCATTCTTCTGCACGTGGCTGTCCAATTTTCCCATCACCATTTATTGAAGAGACTGTCTTTTGTCTAGTGGATTATCTTTCCTGCTTTGTCAAATATTGGTTGACCATAGAGTTGAGGGCCCATTTCTGGATTCTCTATTCTGTTCCATTGATCTATGTGTCTGTTTTTGTGCCAGTACCACACTGTCTTGATGATCACAGCTTTGTAGTACAACCTGAAATCTGGCATTGTGATGCCCCTAGCTCTGGTTTTCTTTTTCAATATTCCCCTGGCTATTCGGGGTCTTTTCTGATTCCACACAAATCTTAAGATGATTTGTTCCAACTCTCTGAAGAAAGTCCATATTATTTTGATAGGGATTGCATTAAATGTATAAATTGCCCTTGGTAGCATTGACATTTTCACAATATTAATTCTTCCAATCCTTGAGCATGGAATATTTTTCAATTTCTTTGTGTCTTCCTCAATTTCTTTCATTAGTGGTCCGTAGGTTTTAGGGTATAGATCCTTTACCTCTTTGGTTAGGTTTATTCCTAGGTATCTTATGCTTTTGGGTGCAATTGTAAACAGGATTGACTCTTTAATTGCTTTTTCTTCAGTCTCATTGTTAGTGTATAGAAATGCCACTGACCTCTGGGCATTGATTTTGTATCCTGCCACATTGCTGATTTGAGTTCTAGCAATCTTGTGGTGGAGTCTTTGGGTTTCTTTTTTTTTTTTTTAATTTTTATTTATTTATGATAGTCACAGAGAGAGAGAGAGAGGCAGAGACATAGGCAGAGGGAGAAGCAGGCTCTATGCACCGGGAGCCTGATGTGGGATTCCATCCTGGGTCTCCAGGATCGTGCCCTGGGCCAAAGGCAGGCGCCAAACCGCTGCGCCACCCAGGGATCCCAGTCTTTGGGTTTCTATGTAGAGTATCATGTCATCTGCAAAGAGAGAATTTGGCTTCTTCTTTGTCAGTTTGAATCCCTTTTATTTGTTTTTGTTGCCTGATTGCGGAGGATAGGACTTCTAGTACTATGTTGAATAGCAGTGGTGAGAGTGGACATGCCTATCATGTTCCTGATCTTAGGGGAAAGGCAAAAGTTACCCTTTAAAAAAAGATTTAGTTAGATTTGTGTGTTAGTGTATAATTTATGGATTAATGGGAGTAATTTTAATGTAAACATTTGAACAGTTTTTCAATTATGCCTGGAATATTTAGGGACAATAAAAATACATTGACTCTCTTGAGCTTTTTTATAACACCTGTTGTTTAGAAACGTAGAATAAACCATTACTCACAACTCATTTTTAAAATAGGTTTTAACAAAATTTTATTATAGTATTACCAGAAATATAATTAATTTACTGATTGTAAAGCAACACCATTCATGGTTTTCTTTTTATTCTTAATTTTAAGTTTTTATTTTAACTCTAGTTAGCATGTAGTGTTATATTAGTTTCAGGTGTATAATATACTGATTCAGTACTTTAAAACAGGTGATGAATATTCTTAAAAGTACCATACAGAAGAGGGCAAGAATATATTTAGATTGCATGAAGAGTTTATGTGGCCCATTTTTTGGTAACAGCAAAAACGAAGAGCAAAAAGCAACAAGTTTGTAGATAAGACATTTTGATAGAAATAGTTTAAAATTAATAGATACTTAGAAAATTAAACACTAGGATCACCTCTAATGCAATTGCAGTTTCTATGTGACAATGACAAGCAAAGGCAACATTTTAAAAAGTTTTTGTTGATTGACTGTAAAGGGAGAATACTGGATTTATTGGTTTATAATCTTAGAAAATGGTTTTTGGTATTTTAAGCTTTTCTTGATGATCTTTCCTAGCCCGGCTGGTAAAGTGCTCCTCCTTTGTCCTACTAATACACTTGGGCAAATCATACTATTTTCTTCATTGAATTCCAATGGTGTGTTTACACTCTGGTCTTTCCTGAATGCAACTGAAGTTCTTGGAAGGCAGATATGATTCTCTATTTCTGTTAACAGTGCATTCTACCAAACAGGCTGTAACTCGCTCTCTATCCCTCAATTTCCAAATCCTGTATGTTCAGCCTTGAAATTTCCTTTTCATTAGTCTTTACTGACATCAAGAAGTATCATCCACAAACCAAAAGGGTTACTCTGCCTAAGGCTACTCTTAGGTGGGGACCTGGAAGTAGAGCAGGCTATAGAGATGAAGACCTCTTCCCCATCCCATCCTGCATGCACCTGAGGAGCTTCACACTGCCCTGGTTCAGCACAGCCTTGAGAGTAAGAGCAAGAACTCTGGAGCCAGGCTGCCTGGAGTTGAGCCTCTGCTGTGCCATTTATTAGCCCTGCCACTTATTAGCTGTGCGACCTTGGACAAGTTTTTTTTCACTTCTGTCTGCCTCAGTTTCCTCATCTCTAAAAAGTGGCTAATAACAGGCTACTTCATGTGGCTGCTATGAGAATGAAATTACATAAGTTATATATGTAAAGTACTTACAACAGTGCCTGGCACAGAGTAGACCCTTCAAGTGTTAGCTACAATAGTTATTATTCTTCATTACTAGGCAGTAATACTGCCCCTTTAGGTAGTGGTGGTAGAGAGTAATAACAGAATCTCTGTAGGAGTATGGAGTAGGAACACTTCCCCA
Organism: Vulpes lagopus; assembly: GCF_018345385.1. NCBI lineage: Eukaryota > Metazoa > Chordata > Mammalia > Carnivora > Canidae > Vulpes > Vulpes lagopus. The sequence goes on along the minus strand of NC_054829.1, from coordinate 85,492,105 downwards.
AAGCCCTTGTTGAGAGTCACTGCTCTAGGCTGGAAAGCCAATGCTGCCTCAAGCACTGGACAAGCCAGCTTTAGGTCCAACATGTGGAAGGAATCCAGTTATGATTTACTGCTGTCCAGAGCAAGGGATACAAACTGACAACTGACAGTGATTTGATTGTTAGCTCATACAGTTCTTTATAAGTAGATGTAACTACACAGATGTTAGGCTTCTATGAAATTCATGCATGAACTAACACTGAACTTATGATTGCTTTCTTCAAATAAGTAAATCCCCAATCTCTAAGTGAGGAACTGGAAAGAAATCTCAGAAGGACTTTTAGAAGATGCAGATTTTTTTTCTGAAGAATATCCTTTAAGAGAAGATTCTGTGATTCCGTTAAAAATAGCCTCTCAGTGGTTTTCTCTAATGCATTCATTCCTAACTTCTGACTTAACTATCTCCAAAAACAGAGGGAAACACACAAAGTTCCCACATCAGGAACAAAAACAAGGACTGCCAATCTATTTTTGCTAGATTCCAAGGGACTTTCCATTGCAAGACCATGGAAACTAGACTGAGAAAAGCAATGGATAATATGCAAAGCAAGAAAGAAAGAACGAAAAACTTTCTCTTCTGAAAGTTACAAAAGAAGGCCTTTTGTTCCTTTGTTATTTCATACCCTTGCCAGAAATAAAGATCTATCAACTCAAAAACTGATTCACTATCCTCCTACTGTATATATCCTATATTTTTGGGCATTCAAATGCTATTATTTACCTGTTACCAGTATATCATTTCTATATTACACAGAGGCTGACTCTATGTAGAGACTGAATCAATGAGGAAAATAGCAAGAATAATACAGGTGGTGAATATTTATTTTAATATGCCCTAAGCTTCTGCTGCAGCCAGACTGCTATTCAAAAGACATTTCACTTTAGGTGTTAGTTTGTTTAAGCCACACAATAACCTATGAAGGCAGGTAGTATTACTATTATCCTATTTACTATTATCTAGGTAAGGGAACAGAGACACAGAGTACTGTGGAAGACAAACTTGAGAAGTACTTGCAAAACAGGGGGAAAGGACAGTGAAATTATAATAGCGCAGCTGATAGGTACGGAAACCAGGGAACAAAACTCTAAGCAAGTATGGAATAAAAATCATTCAAAGAAGCACATGAGAAGAATTGAGGTGAAAGCAAAAACCTTCCTGAGGCAGTGAATGGTCTGAGTTTACACAACTCTGCTTAGGAAGAAGAGGCGGCCACGCAAAGTCGCCAAGAGGTAGTCTTTCTAGATTCAGGTTCTTTCTCTACCACAAGTTGGATGACCTTGGGTGAATTACTTAATTTTTCTAAACCTCTGTTTCTTCATTTGTAAAATGGGAGTAACCATGATAGTATGTTCTTCATATGGCTTTTATAAGGATTTAAGTTAGTCTTACATGTAAAGTAGTACATAAAACTGTGACACATAGTACATCTAATAAGTGATAGCTGTTTTTGTTGTTATCATGATGATGATTATTGTTATTATTATTATTAAATGGGTAAAAAGAAAGGGGAGGAAAATTCATGGTCAAGTAATTGAGGAGGTCCTAATTAATTAAGATTGTTTATGGTATGTTTTTCTCATTGCCTTTAATATGCTTAGCTAAATTGTAAAGCCTCAAGTAGGGAATTCTCAGATTTATTTAACCACAAAACCTCCTTGCTTTTTATTGTTTCTCACTGAATATAAATAATGTCTCGTGGGACATTGATGTCCTACAGTTCGCAGTCTAGGAAATGTTCTTCATTTCACACACGTTGTACAGAAGAATAGAAAAACAGGCACGACAATGTCTTCTTTCTTTGATGACCTACACTGCAAACAACTAACCATCAAAGAAAGTGCTTTTTAGCTTTACAAAACATCATGAATACACTTCTTTTTCCATTGTACAAAACCACATATCTAGGCACTCAAACCTTATGATCACTCAATCTTGTCAATGTCATCGGCTTTAACCTTGAAAGGTTTTCAACATTTTTATAGAATGTTGTAAAAAAATGAGTTAAAATTGGCATAGCTCCAGCTTTCTGTGAGATTTATTTTACCATATTATAATTCCTTCAAAGTATTTGTAGTTCATTGCCTATTGTGTCATAGGAACACTATTCACTTGTGTGATGGCATTACATTTCTCTAGTGCTCCTTATTTTGGTTTCAGAGTAATAACATAAAAAACACATTATTCAGAAGTTTTGTTTTATTGATTTTCCCTCTAGCCCTGACGGTAGATTATATTAATCAGTTTTTGTTGTATTTAATGTTTCTGTGTCAGATAGAGTATCCTACATGGCTTTCCACAACTGGGCACGGGTTTATTCAAAGAGAAGTTTAACGAGCTTCTGTAGGAATTATTCCCACTATATTCCATTACAACTAAGCTGAGTTGGGGAAATATAATTAGAAATAAAATCTCTTAGGATCCCAGTGAATCCTTCCCATGTAGAAAAGAATGAAACAGTTTTATTATTGTGTAAAGATTGATCAGACTGAGATACACTTCACATGCAATCTGCTGACAAGATTGCAATGAAAGAAATCTCTCCCTTAGCTAGGTAGGCAGATACAGTTCATTACATTTATGCTAATTGTCTTTATTGAAAGAAAAAAATAAAAATTTTTTGTTTCTTTTTTCCTTAAAGTATAATTGATTTCTAACATTATATTAGTTTCAGGTGTACAACATGATTCATATTTATATACATTGTGAAATCACCACAATAAGTCTAGTTACCACTTAGCACCATACAGAGTTATGTTGTTTTTTGGTCTTATGTTGAGAATGTTCAAGATCTGCTCCCTTAGCAAATCCCAAATATGCAGTACAATATTATTGACTATAGTCACCATGCTGTACATTACATCCCAATAACATTTATTGTATTACTGGAAGTTTTCATCTCAACTTGTATCTTTATGCCAAGCAGGAAGTAGCATCATGAAGCCAAGTACATAGTTTTAAATTCCCCAGAGCTGGGGAAAGGAATGCCATCTACCCTCCTAGAGTTCATACATCAAAGAAATTGCTCTGAGGCCTCTGAGAAATGCATTCCTGGGATGCAGAACCAGTATGAGGTATATTAATCTTTTAAAAAGATTTATATACATCTTAAAAAGAGAAAGCATTTAGAATTTCAAGTTTTCTAAGGTAAATGCTAAAGGGACAGGGAGGAGTACTCTTCCTTTTTGGCACTAGGGAAAAATGAAGTTAATTAATTTTTTTAGAACTGCATTTACCCTTGCAATTTCCCATTTTTGCTACTACTTTATAGTTACGCTATGGTTTTTTTTTAAATTGACTCCATTTCTGTGTTGTCTCCTTTTTCTGAGCAGTTTGCAGTTGTATAAATATCCAGCAAGTCCATAGTAAAATACAAAATCAAGTAATTATCAGAATTACAATAGGATGAATTTTTTTTTTAATAGGATGAATTTAAAAAATTAATACAATATTCACCTTGAAGGAATTTTTTTTTGAGGGGATATCTTTAAATATATCACACTAATGATATGATTCTTCATTAGAATTTTTGATTCTTGATTAGCAGCGCATAACATTTTCTTGGTATATTACATTCACAAACTCTAGTGGAGACTTTTTGCTTGTGCTTTCAAATGAGTATTTCAGCATTATTTTGTAGTTTCTTATGAAATCTTATCCAATCCAAGCCAGTAATCTAATAATATAAATTTTTAATTAAGAATTTTTCTTATTATCCCCAATGAATTTCTCCTAAGTAACATTGCATTTACATGGTAATCTAGGCCCTTCAGTAATTATTCCATTTTCCCTAATAATTTTTCCTACATCCAAAACACAAAGATATCCATGGCTGTTCTCTAGTATTAAAGTCTTATATAAGACACCCATTGAAGGATACAGATTGGATTTATAGTGTTTAAGGTACAATGTATTGTCTTGAGAACAAATACAAACTGGGCCTTTTTTTTTTTTTTTTTGCATTGGTCTAATCAATAACTGTATTGTCCATTATATCTCCATGAATAACGGGCCTCTACCTTTGTTTTCCATCCTGGTCCTGGAGAGAACTTGCATGATAGGCAGTTGAGATATGGTGAAATAACTGTGAGCCTTTCCTGACGGAGCCTACATTCCAATAGGATTTCCTTTCACTTAACTCATTGTCTCGAACACCAACTCAAGAGACTTCATTCCTTTTCAAAGTGTAATCTGAGCACAGTGTTTTCAGAAGAAGACTCCGGGATGCTTCTCCTCACAGACTTTGGATCAGGGCACACACACAGGATGTTTGTGGTTGGCCACAAATAAGAGAGCCCAACATTTACAAACTTGAGCAGCAAGGCAATTTGGTGGAAGGGCATATGATGGTGCACAGAGCAGCAGGAGCACTGGAGTTAGGGAGACCTGGGGGAGATGGCTAGCAAAAAAGAGTTAGGCAGCTGATAGCACAACCTGATTTCCATGGGGAGAATTTGGCTGGAGTGCTGGTGCTGGGAACTTTTTGTTTGCTTGATTCTGCTGATGCTGCCCTTCACACATTACATTTTCAGAAGTCAAAATTTCAGTCACAAGTATCTGATCAACTAGAGCCATCTTCCAGTAATGTCAGCTCCATTATAGCAAGAGACTAAAGGGAAAGAAAGAGTTATCCCTCTTTGCTTTCTAGAGTGGGAGATGTCACTCTGCTTATTTTGATACTTCTGTCAAATGGTGCTCACTTTATGAATACATCATTCTAAGTGCTTTGCATATATTAATTCATTTATTCTTACAGCAACTCTAAGTGGCAGATATTATTTTTTCCATTTGTACAGTAAAGAAACTGGGCATAAGAAATTAATTAATTTAATTTTTATTTTTTAGATTTTGTTTGCCCCAATCACACAGTAAGTAAGTGGTAGAGAGAAAATCTGAAGCTAGACACTCAGGTTTCAGAATGAGTGGTCTTCTCAGTATTGCTCAGCCTTACCAAAGACAAGTGTTCAGAGGTATTACTATAAAGAAAAGGAAAAAAAAAGAAAGAAAGAAAAAGATAAAATAACAAATCAAATCAACAATCAAATGTTTGGTTTATTTGGTGATAAAATGTAGTTTCTAAATGTAGTTTCTATTTTTCTCTATACTTTATGTATTATAAATTTGTGTTTTTAAAAAAAGTTTGCATTTTTTAAACATGTAATTTTGATGTAATGTTAGAGTTATAGGAGATTTACAAAGACAGTACAGTTCCCATGTGTAGTTTTACTCAGCTTCCCTATAGTTAACACTTTACATAGCCACACAAAGAAATTAACAGTGATCCATCACTATTAACAAACCACAGACTTTAACCAATTTCCTGTTTTTCCACTAACGTCCTTTTTCTGTTCCAAGGTCCACTCCAGGATCCTATATTGCATTTACTTACCATGCATGTTTCTTTACCTCCAATCTGTTTCAGTTCCTCATAACTTTGGTACTTTGAATGAATAATGGTCAAGTGTTCTGTTGAACATTCTTCAATTCAGGCTTGTCTGATGTTTTCTTATGATTAAAGTTATGGATTTGGAGGAAGAATATCGTTCTAGTGCATTCTATCAGGGAAGTTATATAATATCAATATGTCATATTATTAGGATTTTAACATTTAGTATTTAGTTATGGTGGCTCTGTTTTATTTTTATTTATTTTATTTTTTTCTGCTTTATTTTTTAATCATGATTTTTTCTTTACTTTTAAAAATATTGCTGAGTTAACATTTCCAATATTTAGTAGATTTTATTTATTTTTTATTGCAACTTTTCTTATATTGCAAAACCTCTAACTCCTATGGATTCCTAGACCACATATAACTAACTCACTCTTGCTCTTCAGTAACTAAGTTCTTGTGATTTAGAACATAATCTGCTCCTTAAACCACATATAACTAAATGCTCCATCTGATGTGTAATAAGCTAAGTGAAAGATGAGCAGTCCACTATGTCCATGTTTTAGAGTAAACTGTATAGCCAAAGGCAATCCTTATTCTGATACAAAATGTAGTACCACACTACGGAGTTAGTGAATTATAGTCAATTCTATTTAATGAGTATCCAGGCTCATTTCTTTTAAGGCCTTCAGGCCAATTTGCCTCTTGGCTTAGGTTTTATGATACAATGTACAGCTCATTTAAAACAATTCTCCATACATAAAATTGTACATCTGTCTTTTGATATGTGTAAAACGTGCTGAAATAGTAGTGTAGACAAATTCTTGTTAAGGAAAACCATTTTGCAGTTGTCCCTGTGTAATCCCATGATCTTTTGTAATTTGTACGTTTTGCTTATAACTGAAGTATGTATTTAAAAACCATTATGATCTTACGCTTTTGTATTTCATATATATACACACAAAACTATATATATATATATACTTAATATAATTTATTATTTTTATTTGAACTCTTTCTTCCTTATACCAGAGAGCCGATCTGTAAACTCTTTTAATTTTTTTTTGCAACTTTAGGAGTACTATTACATGTTGTTTGTGTGTGTTTGTTTTTTTTCCTTTAAAATAAATAGTAGCATCTGCTCTAGGCCTCCAACAGACAGTGGAAAAAATTTTTTTTTAAAAACAGAATGCTTCATAAATTTGCGTGTCATTCTTGTGCAGGGGCCATGCTAATCTTCTCTGTGTTGTTCCAATTTCAGTATATGTGCTGCCTAAGCAAGCATGACAGTGAAAATTTTTAATGTTTGGTAGGCCATTTGTTTAAATTTAAGTGGGTGATAGTGAAGATGTGGCTAAGAATAGGAAAAGAATAAAAGTACATATTCATGATAAGTCAGTGTTTAGGATGCTACAGTTCTAGCAATGCTCTTACATTTATCAACTTGGAGCATGGTGATCCTGGTTATTTAATACACCATTCTAGTGTATTTTGCTTTTCCAAAAAGAACTTAGCATTTAAAACAGTTGCCCTCTGCTTAGACATCTAGTCACTTAATCATTACTTAATCAATATCTCAGTGCTTAGGCACCTTAAAGAGCATCTTAGTAATCTTACTACAAAATTTAAGTTTGTTATATGATTGCCTTAAAACAACTTTATTAGTTTTTCACTGCTAAGGGCTAGTATGGAATCCTAGAACCCTGGCTTTTGATCTTAACAATAATATATGAGAAATCATAAGAATTAAACCACTTTCCCCCCTCCCCCCAGCTTACTTTCCAGGATATGTCATAAATGATATATCCACAAACCAGTTTTTCCTTTTTTTATTTTATTTTTTTGTTTGTTTTCAGGTGAGTGTGGGGAAATGGGAGAAACCATTTGGCAACGGGAGCGGGATATGAAATTAAATATTTCCATAGATCCGTCAGGTTTCTGGACAGATTAAAGAATATTTACTCACAGACAGCATGCATTAGTGGTGTGCTGGAGTTGGCATGCACCAGCTTGCAGGAACCAGTTATTAAATTCTAAAGAGTTTTGTCACCCAGTTATTAAACATAGCCATTATTAAAAATTGAATTAAAGAAACTTACGATGAAATACTTTTAAAGCAAAAGGTAAAAAAAAAAAAATAAAGCAAAAGGTATAAAAACTCAAGACTCATCATTTTCTAATTTTTAAATTATGCCTTAGTATTGGTACTCGAAGTTATTTGTATCGGTAATCTTTGAAATACAATGATTTGCCACTGCCCACCTATTCCCAATTCTGTGTCTAGAGACTTCATGTTGGTAGCCTTGAAAGGTTATGATTAACATATGAGTATGTATTCTCTTAAAGAAAATAAAATTAAACATAGAGACCCTGTGATTTAAAATCACTCTTCCCCTATCATTACCGACATTCTGTTAGTCAAACACACTACGCTCCTATTCACTTCAAGGTGTTTGAGTTTGCTGCTGTATTCCCATTGCTTGGAATCCTTTCCCCTTCACTGTACACTTGGATATTTTTTTCCCATCAGAGTTTACATTTTATTCTTTCACAAAAATCTTGTCTGATTATCCTATCCAGAATAGTCCACCCTGTCCTGCCTATTCCCTGACCTGAAACATCATTTGCCATTCCTTCACATGGCCTTATTTTCCTTAGAGCATTTATTATTCATTGAAAGTATATGGTTTATTTGTTTATATGTTTACTGTCTTTCTCTCTTGCTAAACTATAGACTCCCCAAGGGAAGGACTCTTCTATTATCTTTTTATTTCCGGGGTTTTTCAATGCCTAAAAGAGGGCCAGGCACACAGTAGATGACTCATACATTTTTGTGTAAAAAATGATTTAATATTTGAATAGACAATATCAATGAAAGCTATCTAATTTAAAATAGAGGTTGAGAGATAGTAAAATTTGAATATGAGATAAAATTAAATTAGAGTACTACCACTTGACAAAAAAAGAGGCTTTAAGATTCTAAGATAAGCTATTGCAAAGAACACTTTTTTTGGGGGGGGGCTAAGTGTCATTTATAAAAGATAAAGATATTTAACTTTGGCTGCATTTTCTGAGGGATGGAATTTGGGAGTAGATTATGTCAGAATTCTAGTTAGAGATGGGTTTTGCATATTACATTAATTATTCTGTACTCATCTGTGGAAATAATCCTTCTTAAGCAACATAATTTACATGAATGAGGGAGAGGGTTTTATTTTAAGGAACAGCAGCATATTCAGATTTTTTCGTGGCAGTCCTCCAGCTACAGAAGCTAGCTGTCAAGAACTACTTTCTTTCCCAGAAGGCTTTTGTAAGGTGGAAGCTGAGGCTGCAGTTCTATTCCAAGCCAAACTTTGTACAATATGAGCAAATAAAATGCAAAAGAACATTTTCAGTGACTTTGATGAGAGTAGCTATTTCTAATATTTAAGAGTCCAGTCAAATTTATTGCTGCTTTTAAAAAACTGTGATCAGGAATGGATAGATTATCTGTTATCCATTAAGAACTGAAATGTAGGGATCCCTGGGTGGCGCAGTGGTTTAGCGCTTGCCTTTGGCCCAGGGCGCGATTCTGGAGACCTGGGATCGAATCCCACGTCGGGCTCCCGGTGCATGGAGCCTGCTTCTCCCTCTGCCTATGTCTCTGCCTCTCTCACTCTCTCTCTCTCTCTCTCTCTGTGTCACTATCATAAATTAAAAAAAAAAAACGAACTGAAATGTAAGATTCATAAACTGAGGAGTAAAGGGTAACAAGGATATTGCTTAAAGGTAGTGATGTGGAGGTTGGCAAATATTTGGGAGAAAGCACATTTATTTATTTCATTCATTTATTCCACATATAGTTTTAAGCACTAATTATGTGTTAGGCATTGTTTTCAGTACTAGGAATATACATAAGAGAATACTTTCTAGCTTTAAACAGCCTAATAGGGTAATACAAACAAGTAAGCAGGTTATTGCAACACAATGAGGTAAGTGGTAGGATGAGAATGTTCAAGGCTTTCTAAGAGCCCATGAAAAAGATAACAGCCCAGATTTATGATGTTTGTGAAGTTGATCACATAACCATGATTTACCTCATGGTTTAAAAAGTCTCTGACTTGTATGTAAATAATGAATTGAAGCACACAATGATGTGCTAACAAATGTTTAAAAACTGGCTCTTCAGAGGAACAAAACCCTCAGATTTGTGGCATTTGCCCATTTCTGGGGTGTAAATATATCCACTTTGCTGATTTTAAAGCTACTAAGCTGGCAGACATAGTATATTTGAAGTTACAAGAGAAAGAGAATAGATAACAGAGGAAGCCTCCTGAAAAATGAGATAAAGGTAGGTTCAAGATGAAAGGAGGGTGAATAGATCCTCCACTAACCAAAGGGAATAAGAATAAGGGTGTGGATCTAGATGCATTTTTTGTGGTTTATGGGTCCACCCTGACCCATAATTACAATTATGCAGAGTTACAATTTGCAGAAATAATTAGAAAATTTTCTATCTACTGGTTTGATGGGGACTACTAAGTTATCCTCTGGTATTAATTTTCTTTTTATTCTTATTAATAATAGAATCTCCCTCGTAATGATCTCTTTTGCAGCTAATGCAGTTATGTGACTATGTTTGAGTCCATGGGATATGAATGGGATGATGTGTATATTTTTTAGGAAAGGTGCAGCAAGTGGCTTACTTTGGATTACCCTTTCTCCTTCCACCTGATTGGGAAATGACTAAAATGGCATCCAGTCTTGGATACAGAGATGAATACCATATATTTTCATCATGTGAAGGCATGAACCAAGCTGTCTTTTTGGAATGCTGGCTATCCTTCTGAGCAGAGCCTAGTCTGCTTGCCTATTTGCCTTTGCACATTATGTCAGAAGAAAATAAACATTTATCTTATTTAAGTACTGGATTTTTGAATCTCTTTGTTATAGCAGTTTAGACTGTCCCCTAACTAGTACAGTGTCTGTATTCTCTGTGAATGAGGAGATAAAATTATTTTTGAAGAATTTAGAGTTCATTGGGAAGGGCATACATACAGTTTGAAAGGAGTGAAGTTAGTTTGAAATAGCTAGGGGATGGGGGATAGGACAATAAACAATAGTTACTTGGAAAACATAGAAACATTGCTTGGTAATCTTGAGGAATAGAAGACCATTGATCATGGAAAAAGGAAACGATATAAATATGAATTAACTAAATAAACTCAACAAAACAGGGGAAAGCCCTCGCAAACAATTTTAATGTAGGCCATACAGTTTCTATCAGAAATGTTCACATTTCTCAGACATATATTTAAAAATCATTTAATGATAGTAAAGATTACAAGTATATTTTCAATGTTACATACTTTAGTTTTTTAGAAAGAGAGAAAGAATGCAGGGTGGGTAGGTCAGGGGGAAAGGGAGAAAGGGAATCTTAAGCAAGCTGCATGCCCAGCATGGAGCCTGATGTGGGGCTCTATCTCACAACCCTGAGATTATGACCTGAGCTGAAATCAAGAGTCCTATCCCACTTAGGCACCCCCTCAATGTTACATACTTATTTAAATGCTCTACATATATAGCTTACAGGCTTGCTTGACTTTGACTTTGAAGACTAGCTATATTTAATCTCCAGATCAAATAGGAATGAAATGCTAGGATCATTGAAATTAAGTAAGATGGAAAATGCTTTACTGTTATTGTGGGAAGTGTCCTGAAGGAGATGGTTTAATTAAAACTCAAAATTCATGTATCTTTACACTTTGAAAACTGAGCCCATATTATTGAATTTACCTTTCTACTATCATACATCTTTTCAAAAGGGAGCAAAATCATATTTGACTTTAGGATCTTTTAGGCCTAGACAGTTGTAGCACTATAGTAGTTTTTCTTGGTTTTTAATGCTCTTTGCGTCTTTGTGATATTTAATGTTCTTTGGGTCTTCGACATTTGATAAAATGTGATTTTAAGTGTGATGTTTCCAGTATGGACCATGTAGAATTAAATATTTGAAATCACTCATTAGAAGTAGACTACATAATTTCCTTGTCATAGATTTCATTTTTATTTTACCTGAAAGATGATGTGTATTATTTTAAGTTGTGGTCTTCTTTATATTCTAACAATGGAATACCCAGTAGTCTTATGTTTTGAACGAAATTAGATAGGATCTTGTCCCTAAGTGGTTATGGGGATAAGGGTTTTTACATTTCTGTTTATTTAATTGGCATACTGTGATTCTTTTAAGAATCCACCATGATCAAAATAAGTCATATTTATCCTGTGCATGTTCAGCCAGTAATTGCACAAAATTTGTATCATAGGTTTAATTTTTTTATTCTAATCAAGATCCTTTGTTTTTGTAAAGTGGGGACAGTTTATATAGCCAGTGAAAGCAGTTTTGAAGATAGGTAAGGTGTGTTTGTTCACAGAAAGCCTTAAAGAAGCTTGGTGTTCACTGGAAAAATGTTTTAATTTGGGACACAAAGCCCTAAGCCCAATTACTCATTACAGTTTAATTGAGCAAATTGCTTAGTCTTTCTGTCAAGTTTGATTGATGCAGATAACTACTAGCTGGAGGTGCATTGGAATGCTGGGTACCTTAAAATATCTTGGGATTTGCTTATGAAAAAAGATATGTATGTAATAGGGACAGAAAATATTAATGTGTGAGAATACATGGTTTTTCTCTGTTCTCTTGTCTAACAAATTTGCTATGCAGATTGGCACAATCTTTAGAGGCTGAACAATAGAAGCATGAGTGGATACTTGCATGAAAATACTGTCTTGAGAAAAAAGAGAAAGGGATAAAAAAGGAAGAGGGAAGGGAAAGGGAAAGTCTCATCAAGAGACAAATAGAAGGAAATTTAGGGAAGAGAGTTAAAAGAGAGTGGGGGAAAATTGGAATTGGAAATCAATAGGAATGAGGAAAAAAATAAAGATTTAAAGAAATGGATTATAAATTAGAGTTCCTTTAATACTTAATGCTTACTATTTTTCAAGAGGTATACCTAGGAGTTAGAATTACTTTTTATTACCTTTGGTTGCTGCATTTTGTTTCTTTCAACACAACACTTTAACCAAGTATTTGAGTTTTGTGTAAAAATCACAAAAATGATAAATTAGCTCTATATTTTGAAATGCTTCAGTGCTTTGTGAAAATCAAATATGAGGAAGACAAAAACTTTCATACAATATTAATATCTGATTCCTAGGAGAGTCAGACATGGTGACTCTTGGTAAGAAGTCAAATTCTCTGGACAAAATAAACACAACTACAAAATTGTATTGGTTTCTCCCAAAATATTTTATCAACCTTGTGACTGTGAACCAGTTAATATCTATGCTATAAAAGCAAAAATGAAACATGCTTACTATTTTCCCTTGGTTGATTTTATTGACAAGACTTTAAAGAGGTGTGAAATGTGAACTGTTATTTTGCAAATTTTTTTTGGATTTTGCTAATAGGTGCAGCTTCTATCTTGGCCTTATTAACTGCTCAGAACAATTGCCTTTCTTTTGTTAGGCCTTGGGCAAGATAAAATTCTGCATCACATAGCTTTTATTTTCCTTTTATTTCAGTGGAGCTTGTGTTTTCCTAAGGAAAGAATGCTGGCGTATATCCTATATTAAATAGAAATTGTAGATTTAAAAACATTTCAATAAGATAATGAAGATTCCATAATTAGATATATTAAGGTGCTAGTTTTCACTTGGTTGCTTATTTTGTAGAATTTTTAAAAGCCCTGAAAAATAACATTGTCGTATATTTATTTAAAAGAGGGCTGCGATAGACCCACTACCCAGGAGGGCAACTGCATGATTTGCAGATGGCTGCTAAAGTAATTTCTAGATAGAAAATAAAAATAATTTGCCAATATCAGTGCATTGCATAAGAGAAGCAGGTGATATAATTTGCTCAATATTCATGTTTGGCCCCAGGATGTGTGAGACCTCCTAGGCTTGAGCCATCCAGCAAAGCTGGATTCTCAGAAAAGGTGGAATTGTGTCAGAACCAAATGGCAGAGGTGTTTGCCCTCTCTAGACCTATGAACCATTTTAGCCCACTTCTGTTTGAACTATTCTTATATAGACATGAGCTATATTGAAAACAAAATCAATAATAATAAAAAGAAAAGTGGCAAAGTAAAAGAAATCATTTTTAAGTGCTGGTTAAGTATATTGTCTTTTTATGTTTCTCATCCAAAATCTTGAGATTAAAATTTAATAATTAATATAATTGTGTGAAAAAAAACCCTTCAAGCTCTATTTCATACTATACATAAATTAATGTAGGCTGGATAAGAGACTTAAACATATAAACCAAAAACCATAGAGTTTCTGGAAAAAATAAAAAATATATTTTACACTTTAGGGTATGTAAAACTTAGGAACCAGAAACCATTAATTATAAAAAATACGATAAAAATAAGAAGGTGGGCAGCCCAGGTGGCTCAGTGGTTTAGCGCCACCTTCAGCCCAGGGCATGATCCTGGAGACCTGGGATCAAGTCCCACGTGGGGCTCCCTGCATGGAGCCTGCTTCTCCCTCTGCCTGTGTCTCTGCCTTTCTCTCTCTCTCTCCTCTCTGTGTATTCTCATGAATAAATAAATAAAATCTTAAAAAAAAATAAGAAGGTGAATTTTCTTCATCAAAAACAGTGCTAGGAAGATGAAAAGGTAAGCCATATGCTAGCATTAACTATTTGAATATAGATTCTAATAAAGAACTTTGTTCTCAGAAACATATGACATACAATATAGTGATTCAGCTTCTCTGTATGTCGTGTTATGCTAAGCTCACCAAAAGTGGCATCTGGCACCATACAACGCTGTTACAATACCACTGACTGTATTCTCTATGCCAAACCTTTTATTCTTGTGACTTATTTATTCCATAACTGCAAGCCTGGATCTCCTACTCCCCTTCACCCATTCCGTCTGTCAAGCATCAGTTTGTTCTCTATATTTATAGGGGTGTTTCTGCTTTTTATTTGTTTATTCATTTGATTTTTTTAGATTCCATTCCATATAAGTAAAATCCTATGGCATTTGTCTTTCTCAGTCTGACTTACTTCACTTAGCGTAGTAATCTCTAGTTCCATCCATATTGTTGCAAATCACAAGATCTCATCCTCTTTTTGGCTGCATAATATTCTGTGTGTGTGTGTGTGTGTGTGTATGTGTGTGTGTATGTGTGTCTTTCCATATCCTGGCTATTTTAAATAATGCTGCAATAAACATAGGAATTCATATCTCTTTCCAAATTGGTGGTTTTGTTTTCTTTGGACAAATCCAATAGTGAAATTATTGGATCATGTGGCATTTCCATTTTTAATTTTTTGAGGAACCTCCATACTGTTTTCCACAGTGGCTGCACCAATTTATGTTCCCACCAACCGTGTGAGAGGTTTTTTTTTTCCCACATCCCTGCTAACACTTGTTATTTCTTGGCTTTTTTATTCCAACCATTCTGAATCTTTTTGCGTGTTTGTTGGCCATCTGTCTTCTTTGGAGAAATGTCTATTCAGGTCCTCCGCCCATTTATTAATGGGATTGTTTGTTTAGGTTGTTGGTTTTTTGATGCTGAGCTGTAGGAGTTCTATATATTTTGAATATTAAGCCCTTTATTGGTTATATCATTTCCAAGTATCTTCACCCATTCAGTGGGTTGCCTTTTTGTTTTTTTTTATTTCCTTTGCCGTGCAAAAACTTTTTATCTTGCCCCATAAGTTTATTTTTGATTTTATTTCCCTCGCTTTAGGAGACCTATCCAGAAAAAATGTTGCTATGGTCAGTGTCATAAAAATTACTTGCCTATGCTGTCTTCTAGGGTGTTTATGATTTTAGGTCCCACATTTAGGTCTTCACTCCACTTTGAGTCTATTTTTGTGTATGGTGTTAGAAAGTGGTACAGTTTCATTATTTTGCATGTGGCTGTCCAGTTTTCCCAACACTAATTATTGAGAAGACTGTCTTTCCCCCATTGTACATTCTTGCCTCCTTTGCCAAAGATTAATTGTCCATATATGTCGGGTTTGTTTTCTGGGCTCTATTCTGTTTTCTTGATCTATGTGTCTGCTTTTGTCCAGTGCCATACTGTTTTGATTACTACAGCTTTGTGCTGTATCTTGAAATCTAAACTTGTGATACCTCTGGCTTTGTTCTTTTTCTCTCAAAATTGCTTTGGCTATTTGGGATCTTTTGTGGTTCCATACAAATTTTAGCTTTATTTCTTATAGTTCTGTGAAAAATGCTGTTGATGTTTTGGTAGTGATTGCACTGAATCTGTAGATTGCTTTGTTTCCCTATATATATATATATAAATTATATATATATATTTTTCTTTTCAAATTTTTAATTTAAAATCTAGCTAGTTAACATACAGTGGACTTGTACTTTAATGTTCATAGCAACTTTATTCATAACTGCCCCAACCTGGACACAACCCCAATATTTCAATAACAGGTGAACATATAAATCAATTGTGATATATTCATTTAGAGAAATACCTATTAATAGAAAAGAATCAATTATTGATGCATGGTGCAACATATATGAACTTAAAAACATCATCCTGAGAAAAATTAACCAGGCACACAAGTTTAGACGCTGCATGATTCCATTTTATAAAGTGCAAAAATAGGCAAAACTGATCTATGGCAATAGAACTCAACACTGGTTGCTTATGGGTGTGAGGGTGGCCTAGAAGTGACACAGGGAACTTTCTGGGATGATAGACATGTTCTATGTTTTTATGGGGTTAATGGTTGCAGGGTGTATATATGTATCAGGATTCATCAAATTATACATTTAAGATTTGTGCATTTCATTGTCCATTGAGTTTATCTCAAAATTTTAATTCTTAATTATTATAGTGTATCCTAAATGGCACAGAAAGTGATTCAAAGAGTTAAATATAAATGACATCTTTATCAGGCAAAGGTAAACAAAAGGCATTTGATTTATCTTCTACTGTTTTATCAGTAGGAATCAAAGAATATAAGCTTTGGGACTTCCTATGACCTGGATTTCCTCTCTCTTTCATGTATTTTACTACTATCTAGATTCTAGAAATTTTGCATTAATTTTCATATTCTTCTGAACACAGAATTCTAGATATACTACAGCTTGACAATATTTTGCCTTCCTAAATTTTTGATAGTAATTATAAAATTTACAATGGTAATCTGCACACTTCAGAATTAATATTCACTCTGGGACACCTGGGTGGTTCAGTGGTTGAGTGTCTGCCTTCGGCTTGGGGCCTGATCCCAGGTTCCCAGGATGGAGTCCCACATCAGGCTCCCTGCAGGGAGCCTGCTTCTCCCTTTGCCTATGCCTCTGCCTTTTTCTATGTCTCTCATGAATAAAAAAAAAAAAAAAAAAAAAGAATTGGGCAGCCCCGGTGGCCCAGCAGTTTGGCGCCGCCTGCGGCCCGGGGTGTGATCCTGGTGACTCGGGGATCAAGTCCCACATCAGGCTCCTTGCATGGAGCCTGCTTCTCCCTCTGCTTGTGTCTCAGCCTCTCTCTCTCTCTCTGTGTCTCTAATAAATAAATAGGTAAAATCTTTAAAAAAATTAAAAAAAGAATTAATATTCACTCATTTTTGTTCATTTCTCACCTTCCTTCACTCTTTTCTGTTTCAGGCAAAGAGTAAGTAAAAATTATCTGCTAAGATTATACTAAAATGTTGAGTGCCTGAAGTCAAATTAGTCTCTTCATTTCATGTTTTAGAATGCTAAGCAAATTTTGAATAGTAAGTTCCCTAATTTCTAGTTGGAATTAGAAATATTAGAATTTTGTATTCCATTTTCATGCCTAAATAAGTGCCATAATAAATTGATTCATGTAATACTTTTAAAATACTTTTAATTTTTTTTGAAAAAAATTAAGGTGTTTTAAGTTAAAACCTACATTTTTTCTACTCGAAATTATAAATGCACTTATAAATTAATGTCATATCTTCAAAATCTTTTTCATAGCTTTTGAGTTACAATATGTAAGTATTCAGAAAGTAGTCTCAGGATAACATATTTTACTTTAAAAAATAAATGACTTTAAAATTTTTCAAATCTTGGCCAGCTTATCATAGAAATGTGTTTTAATCAGTATTTTCTTATTAAATATTTTCATTACTAATATATAGGAACCTTGAATATTATATGACCTTAAGGCTTGATGACAAATGTTAAATTTTGTGTCATAGCAACTTGTGTTAGGATGAGGCTTAATTACTCTCTTATAATTTTTATTTTGTTATCTAGGAATTTATTGTTAATCTGACTGTGACTGGGTTTGGCTGAGCAAGTGGGAGCAAGGGATATAGTATTTGAAGTGGAAATGCTCTCCAAATAGGAGTAGAAAAGGGAGGAAAAAAGAATATTGAATTAACAAATGATGTAGGCTGCATAGAGGTGAGACAGTAGATGCAGAAAGTGGGGCCTTGAATGCTTAGACAAGATGTACAGACTCAATATGCTCACAGGCACTCAAGCACTTTCTGAATTGAATTATTAAAACCTAGGAATTTAGAGGAAGAACTTAAGAAGTGTAGTGAGGTAGTCATGGTGATTAAAGGGGAAGAGTTTAGAAGATGCAATTTGAATTAACTTTTAAGAAGAGAATTAAAGCAGTGAGGCTAGCAAAGAGAAATTTGCATTTGTTAAAATGACAAGAACCAAATACATTAAACTGTTCAGACATATGTCATAATGACAGGGCAGTGTACTCACAATATAGCCTAATAGCTCACTATCATAGACTGGCAGATTCCAATGATGTGTGTAGTTTATGTTTAGGAAGCCTGGAGAGGAATACAGAGAATATGGCATTACATTGCAATAATTTGTTTACTTTTTATCTCATCGTATAGAAATTACTTTCACCTTTGTATAGCCTTCATATATTTTTTAAAGATTTTATTTATTTATTTTAGAAAGAGAGAGAGATAGAGCATGTGAGTGGGAGGAGGAACAGAAGAAGAGGGACAACTAGACTCTGCACTGAGCACCGAGCCCAATGCTGGGTTTGATCCCACAACCCTGAGATCATGACCTGAGCTAAAACCAAGAGTCAGATGCTTAACCAAATGAGCCACCAAGACATCCCTAGCCTTCATATTTTGAACAGAGAAAGGTACATGCTAGCCATTTAATAAATGTTGGTGGATATTATGAAATCAGTAATCAAATCATTACTGTATATATTATGCCATGAACCATGCACTATTCTAGACATTGGGCTCATAATGGAGAACAGCAGAGAAGTAGTCATGTCCCTCAAAGATTTTACATTTTACTGGGAGTGAGAGAGTGGAAGAGACAATTGTATGTAGTTCATTCATTCATTCATTCATTCATTCACATACTGGTAAGTTCTATAAAGCATTTAAAAATAAAGTAATAAATAATAAGTGGGAGGGATCGATCAGTGACTACAGAGAACTGTCAGAGAATGCCTCTGGAGGATATGATGCTTTAATTAAGACCTGAATGGTGAGATGGAGGCAGCCATATGAAGACCTGGGGAAAGAGAATATCAAGGAAGAAAGAACTTTAAAAAAGCAAATAAGTAATAGTGATGAGCTTTTCTTGTTCAAGAGAAAAAAGAAAAGGATAGCTGGATGAGATTATAGCAAGGAGTAGAGGATGGAGAGACATGAGGTCTGAGAGGCAGCCAAAGGCCATTAATGTAGAGCCTGTGGGCTGTGATAAGTATTTTAGATTTTATTCCAGTTGTAATGGGAGCCAAGGAGATGGGGAAGTGGTGCGCTCTGATTAATGCTTTAGAATTATCATTTTGGCTGCTGTATGATGTCAAGACTACAGGCAAAGAGCAACTAGGAGGCTATTGCAATGGTTCATGTGAAAGATTCTGAAGGGTTGGAATAGAGCTGTGGCAGTAAAGATGGAGAGAAAGTGGCATGACTTGGGATCTATTTTGTAGTGGAGTGGGCAGGACTTCTGAAGAATTGTATCTGGAGTATGAAGGGAAGACACAGGACCAAGGAGGACACTTAGCTTTTCCACTTGGCAACTGAAGGGATAGTGGAGCTATTTAGAGAGAGGGCAAAAATTTGGTGAAAGGAGGTCTGTGTGTGTGTGTGTGTGAATAGTTTTATTTTGACCATGTTGTTTCAATGAATGGATTTTGATAAATTTTTTTCTGAGCACATCCTACATCCTAGCCACTGCTCTATATGCTGGGGAGACAGAAAAGAAAATAGAATCTCATCTTCAAAGAGCTGACATTATAATTGAGAGAGATAAACAATAAATAAATAAATATATACTCTAGTTTGTTAGATGTTGCTAGTGTTTGTGGATAAATATAAAAACATAAGTGGGGGGAAGTAC
Source organism: Vulpes lagopus (assembly GCF_018345385.1). NCBI lineage: Eukaryota > Metazoa > Chordata > Mammalia > Carnivora > Canidae > Vulpes > Vulpes lagopus. The sequence goes on along the minus strand of NC_054829.1, from coordinate 85,472,341 downwards.
TGAAGGTAGAGGTAGGCTTGCTATTTTTAAAGTATGGTCATGGAAGGCCATTTTTTAATAAATTGACATTTGACCAGAGATTTGAAGAAAGTAAGGGTACTAGACATGTGGATATCTAGGAAAAAGAGCTTCAGGCAGAGGGAACAGCAAGTTTCCTTGCTTGCCCCTTCACTGCCATGAAGCAGGTGCATGTTAGTCTAATGAGAGGATCAGTAAGGAGATCAGTGTGGAATGAACTGAAGATGAGAGAAATGGTAGCAGATAATGGATGCCAGGAGAGGCAGGGCACCAAATGATATAGGATGCTGTGAACCATTGTAAGGAATTTGCTTTTTACTCTGAGAAGCCAATGGCAGATTTTGAACATAGGGAGATATATATATATATATATATATATATATATATATATATATAGAGAGAGAGAGAGAGAGAGAGAGAGAGAGAGCACCAGCAGGGGCAGGAGGGGTAGAGTCTGACATGGGGCTGAGATTTTGACCTGAGCTGAAACCAAGAGTCAGATGTTAGAGCCACCCAGGTACCCTGGCAAATTCATCTTTCTGAAAACATCTCATGTTTTTGTGTTGTATGTGGTCTTCAGTGAGGCAAGAACCAAGGCAGAGAGGCAAGATAGGAGGCTCTTTTGATCATTTAGCCTTGAAATATTGATGTTTTAGATTAGGATGATAGTAGTGAGGATGATAGTGGGTGATTGAATTCTGGATATATGATGAAAGCAGAGCAGATAGGAGTTGCTGAGAGATTGGATTTGGGGTATTAAAGTAAAAGAGGAGAATCAATGATGGCTGCAAGATTATGGAAGGATGGAATTGATACTTTTGGAAATGGACCTCAGGATGGATAGGCTTTTAGGTAAAAAAAAAAGTATTCAATTCTTGTTCTTCTGCTGAGCATTTTAATTTTGAGAAATGTATTAGATAAGTGGTGGGACACCTGGGTGGCTCAACGATTGAGCATCTGCTTTTGGGTCAGGGCATGATCTTGGAGTCCTGGGATCGAGTCTCAGATCAGGCTCCCTGCATGGAGCCTGCTTCTCCCTCTGCCTGTGTCTCTGCCTCTCTCTCTGTGTCTCTCATGAATAAATGAATAAAATCTCTCTAAAAAAAAAAGACATGTAAGTGGTGATGTGGAGTGTGTACACACACACACACACACACACACACACAGCATTGGTGGAGAAATCCTAACTATAGATATAGATTTGGGAGTGGTCAGCATTAGATGATATTCAAAGAGACAAAATCATTTCCTTAGGGAAGGAAAGGAGGAGAGGAAACATCTGGGGACTGAAGTCTGGGCACTTCAACATTGAAGGTGAGGAGATGATGAGATTGAGAAGGAGAGACCAAGTAGGCAGAGAATTCAGTGACTAAGTGAAGAAAGGAGAAAATGGTTCAAAAAGGAGAGAATGGTTAACTGTGTGTAATGATACCAGAGATCAAGAATGTATAGGGTCTATCTACAATTTTATCATTGGATTTGGCAACATGGAAGTAATTAAAATTTGACAAGATCTGTTTCAGTGGATGGTAAGGACTAGAATGGACTCAAGAGAGAAGGAGAAAAAGGAATTTGAAAACAACAAATGTAGACTTTAAAGGAGTTTGTTGTGAAAGTATACAGAGAAATGGGGTGGTAGATTGAATGGGACATGGCTTCAACAGAACCATTTTTTAAAGATTTATTTATTTATTTATTTATTTATTTATTTATTTATTTATTTATTTGAGAGAGAGAGAGAGAGAATAGGAAGGGCAAAGGAAGGAGAATCTGAAACAGACTCCTGAGTGCAGAGCCTGAGTGCAGAGCCTCACACAGACTGTGTACGCAACCCTGAGATCATAACCTGAGCCAAAAGCCAGAGTTAGATACTCAATTGACCCAGCCACCCAGTCGCCCCTCAATAGAAGCTTTTGTTCTTACTTATTTTTAAGATGAGTGATATAGACACACCTGTATGTTGATGACAATGATTTAGCAGAATGTGAGAACTGACTATAGGAAGGACTTTGAGAAAATGAGAATTATTAGAGCAAGTGCTAGAGCATAAGAGAAAGGCTTGGTTGGCAAAGATCTGAGCAGCAACACTACTTGGAGTACAGTGGACCAAAAGGCAGAGGGAATAAGAATTGGTGATGGAAAGATGAAGAAGAAAACATTTTGAATTATAATGTAAAGTAATCAGGTTACAGTGGAGCACAAGGGGTTTTTGAAGATTTCAGTACAGCAAGAAGGAGAAATGAAACAGTCATTTGTGATCACGAGAATTGAATTTCTGAGGGAAGAAACATGGATTATTCTTGGCAAAGCTGAGAAATGTGGACTCAAATTTGAAGTGAGAGTAATCATTATGGTTAGGTTTTTCTCTGGTAGTGTTAATTTACTCAGGTTCTGGCAAGAATAATTGGATAATTGTTTTTAACAAGAGTCAGGGTTTCTCCTTGCAGATGTGATGAAAGAAGAGCTTAGTCCATTTTAGTAAATAGCAACTCCAACCTTCCATAACCTTGGGCCCATGTTGATTCTTCTCTCTTTTTTGCAACCCAAATCCAATCTATCAGAGAGCAATTGCAGTGCTAGACTGTGGATGAGATGCTGAATAAAGAAGGAAGTAGAGTTTTTTGGAGTTGGGGGTTGGAAATGAAAAGTGGCAGGGGGAGTGGATTGGAGGTCCCTAGTGAGGATGGTAAATTATCAGTATCATTTACTAGATGAGTGATCTGGATGCAAAGCAGGTATTTTGAAATTGAGATCTGAAGGTGCTGCAATTATCAATGATGGTTAAAACTTGCGAGTAGAACCATGTGAAATTGAAGAAAAAGACATCAAAGCTAAGGTGGTCAGGGAACTGAGAGACCAGCATATCTGTTGGATGTTGAAGGATCAATGATAACACAGTAGAAAAAAGACAAGTTAGGTGTTAAGGTCATTAACAAATAAAAGAGGACATGGATTCATGGCATCAAAAAGAAATGGTGGTAAACTCTAATGAAACAAACTTCACATGATTTAGGATTTGAAAGATAAACTCTTTGGAGAAGGCATTGGAGATGAACAAATTAACTTTACTTGAAATCTCTGAAATATATGGGGTGTTAAACAAACTATAGCTGTGACTTGAGAGCATTGTAAAGGCAAATCGGATGTGAAACATAATTTGAGGACAGAGGTGGGGAAATTTGCTGATGAAAGATTTTATTCCAGAGGGTGAGATGGAAGGGTTTAGGAGAGTGGGAACAAATTAGGGCATGTCTAGAGCAGTATGGGGTTCACCCTCCCTGGAAGAATGGGTAATCTGTCAGGCTAGGATTATGATGACAATAGAAGGGAAAGAGAAGGTTAAGACATGGTGTAAGCCTGTAAGCCTCAAAGCAAGAAGTATCTTCAATACCTTCAAATGGTTGACTCTTCTTCAAAGGAAATAGATAGCTCATGAGAGTATTCAGAGGATTAAGGTGTTGGGATGGCTTGAGATATTGGGAAGAAAGAAAAGAATACAATGGGAATAATTACATTTATGTGGCTTTTGATTCAGAGTCTTAGAATTTTTCTTTTGCCTACTTATCTAAACATTGAAAGAGGCCAATTTGATTTTTGCTGAAGTAAATTAAAGCTCTCAAATCGGGGGAGGGGCACCTGGGTGGCTCTGTGGTTGAGCATCTGCCTTTGACTCAGGCTGTGATCCCAGGGTCCTGGGATTGAGTCCCGCATCAGGCTCCCAGCAGGGATCCTGCTTCTCCCTCTGCCTATGTCTCTGCCACTGGGTGTCTCTCATGAATAAATAAAATCTTAAAAAAAAATAAAGCATTTGGAAGAAAATCTATGCTAAAATAATACTACTATGAAATTTTTCATTCATTCAGGACATTTATTTTATACCTATTAATCCATTTCCAAATGATTGCATCCATTTACATTTCAATTACATACCTGTTAATTTGTTTCATCTATTCCACATAGAGGCTTGGGCTGGAGACCAAAATGATCCAAATAGCTTGGTTCCTCAAATAAACTTGAACTCTGATATAAAAGAAAAAACAGTACACGAATACATACCCATACCATCAAAGATGGATTTGATCAGTGTTGAAAGGAAAAAGCTTATCATTTTGGGAGAACACATACTATCTTTTACATTGTTGTGTTTTTAATATTTTGTGCTGTCTAGGTCTGATTATATAAATGCAGATTTAGTAATCAATTCAAAGCTCAAGAGGATTAAGTGAATTTCAGAGTTGCAAACAGAGTGAAGCCTCTCAAAATCCTGGCTCATTCAAGATTCACCAAGATATTATTAATATATATTCGTCAGTCAGGGATAAAATACATAATCCTTTTCTGCTATCATTTTCTTTTACAAGATTCGAATAGATATTTATATGACAGTTGCTACTCCAGTTGACTTGGGATGGTAGAGAAACTAGGAAATGTCTGTTTGGTTTAGAGGATGCCCCTTAATCTCTATTTCCAGATGTGTCTGACATCATCAGCCTGTGAGTACAAATGGGACCATATTATAACAGTCAAATGTTTGTCATTATTGCTAGTTACTGTTCTAACCATTTGCATGTATGAGTCCTTAAAACCTCATACTAATACTGTGAAATAGATATTATTATTACTTCTGTTTTATAAGTGAGAAAACTGTAGCACTGATCATTAAATAACTTGCCCAAGGTCATACAGCTAGTAAGTAGTAGGTCAACATTTGAACCCAGGGACTGACTCCAGAACCCAAAATCTTATTAATGTGTTATACTATTTCATACACCAGGGAGCTAGTAGCTCCTTACCTGCTGAAACTGGGCCTCATCTTCCATTTACCAGATATTCCTCTTCTTTTCCTCGGTATTTCTTACACCTAGCAAGCATTTCAGGGAAGCTCCAAAAAGTTCCTCAAATGTTCTCTTGAGCTAATCTGCCAACTCAGTTTGCAGTATTTCTGCCAATTATTCCTTTCTTGGTTTCACCATGCCCTATCCATATCTCTACTTATGAAGCAGCCTTGTTGTCAGATGTTGAGGTCTGTTTTAGAGGTGCTGTCCCTTGCTGCTTGGAAAATTATCAGTTCTCAAGGTCAGAACAGATCTGAAGGTTGAATGTGGAAGTGGATAATGAAACTTGCCTCAGCTCTGATTGTCACCTCAACACTGTCACAGAACTGCTTGTGGACAGTATTCCAAAAACACTATTGAAAATAGTATCTGCAGCTTCTGTCTCTAATGCATCTGTCTGTTTGTGCTCCAACACATCCTAAGGGATTGAATGAGAATGGAAGCATTTTCTCTTGTTTTTTACATCTATTCTTCTTTAGTGACCATATGCCAGAAACAAAACAAAATGAAATGAAAAACCTAAATAGATTCCTTTCTGTCACCAAAGCCAATGCATTTCAAGTTGTATCAGTGGATACTCAAGGGAGTCACTCATGCGTTCCATAGCCTGGCAGGCTGCCTTTGGGTTTAATAAGGACTTTGAATTCACATACTTCATAACAATTTTTTTCTAGGCTCTTGAATGAAGGAATGCTTTTGAACATGTTCAGAATCTCTATATAAATTTCAGAGCCATCAAAAAACAAGAAAGGACATATATTTTAGCAGAAAGAGTCATATTAAGGGATTTCATTAGAATCTTGAAGAGCTAGTTGCAGGGCCAGCCTTAGGCACAAATATGAATTAGATGATGTTTGTCTTCAGTGTTGCCAACTTCTTCCTTTTCAAGCTTCTAGTTCTTTCCTGGCTGTAACTCGTTATCAGAATCAGAAGAAAATAAAAACAAATGTAACTGTCAATTTAAGTTTAATAAACTTTTACATTTTAAACCTATTTCTAATGATGGATGATAGACTTCTTTATTACCAAAGGAATTTCAGACATCACTGACAGGGATTGGAAAGATGGGTAGAGGATTTAAAAAGTCCTGTATGACAGCCTTAAAAATCACAACTCACAACCTACCAGCTATTCTGACTTCAAGGCTGTTCAGTTAGTGGGTCTATTTAAAGGTTTTTGTAATGCATGCTGAGAAAGGAAACAGAAGTATGTTGCCTCTTCTTATTCTTGTGTGGTGTGAAACTCATTTGCCTAGGAAAGTTTTTTACTTTGTCAATGCTTGCACTTTAAAGACCATATTCTTAATTTGGACTGGTAACTGTGCCACATATCTTGGCAACTTAACAAAAAGATAGCTTTAATGTTAAAGGAAAATCATATACCATGAAGGCTGTCATAATATGTTGTACTGATAGGGGAAAGATGGAATTAATATGACATTTTCTTGTTAACTTCAAATTTCAAAATTAAAAAACACTTTTAATGTTTTACAAGCAAGAAATTAAAGTCTTGTACACATAACTTTTTTGCTTTTTTATCTGTAGCAACTAGAAACAATAATATATTTACTTTTCTCTTTTAGCAACAATAATAATTGTGATTATTTGGTATTATGAGTTGATATGAGAAAATTAAGCAGTGGAAGATTTCTTTTTTTAAAAAAATTTTATTTATTTATTCATGAGAGACACACAGAGAGTGGCAGAGACACAGGCATAGGGAGAAGCAGGCTTCATGCAGGGAGCCCGACGTGGGACTCGATCCCAGAACTCCAGGATCATGCCCTCAGCCAAAGGCAGACATTCAATCGCTGAGCCACCCAGGTGTCCCAGCAGTGGAAGATTTCTATAGCTATGTAGAATTTTTAAATTTTTTGATATAGCTGAATGGACCTTTGGAAATGATCCCTTAGTTCGAATATGCTTCATAATAGCTCTTGAGTATAACTATGTTATCAATAATGATGTACCACATTTTCCCAGCACATATACCAAACAACAACGTATATCATCTTTAGTGTTTATTAAAACCTTGTGAGAATAGGTCTTGTTTTTTCTAATATGCAGAAGAAACGGAAACTCAGGTAGTTTGGTTGACTTGCTCAGGCATCAGTGAAATACTAGAATTGAAACTCAAATGTTCATCTGTCCAGACCTGAAGCCTTTGCTCTTTCAACTATATCCTGATACATCTCCGAAACAAAAATTAATCCCAGACTATTTGTCATCTCCGTTTGTAATTGTTAGTGTCTGTAAGAGATTGGGTTTGATGGGGGAAGTATAGTAAGGTCATGGGGGATAGGGTAGGTAAACATCAAAAGTTAGAGATAATTCTACCTAGATTAGATTAAGTTTGGAAAAGTAGGAACACTTAAGGTGGGTCATGGCGGCTGGTGGCCAAACCAAGTAGACATATTAGGAGAGGAAACTATATTACAAGAGATTTGAAAACTAGCATAAGTTAAAGTCTTTCAGTTAGAATTCTGTACAATTGTTAATTTGAGGAGCATTTAAGAAAGGGACTAATTCAGACATTGGACAGAGTGTAGAGAAATAACAAGGGATACTGTGATCTCTAAAGAAAGTAACAACGGGAAGCTATTACCACCCATAAGTCTGAAGGAGTGAGAGGATAGTAATTCCTAAAATTTGGAGATGACACAGTGTAGGAGGGCCATAATACAGTAGCTATGACCTTTATAGCCACCCCAATCACCCCACAAGGAGGGCACTCACGGAACAAATATCCCAACCTCTTGCCTCACCCTCCCTCCAATCTTCTATGGTGCCCTTTTGTGACTCAACAGGAAGCTAGACAGCAAGACAGTCTGTTGATGAATTCCATGTTGGTCAGCCTCCCAAACATGGGGAAGATTAGAGAAAGTTGGAGAGGAGATCTGGAGATGCAAATGGAAGTTACCCAGCACACTATGTCAGGTAGAGGAGCAGTAACTCAATTCAAAATCAAGGAGAGGGCAGAGCTGGGGTAACAAGAAATCTGAGTTAGGATCTAATGAGACTTGAGAACTGAGGCTCCAGCTTTCTTCACTCACTATACTGGTGAGAACCATTCAATCATTCACCATTTGTTCATCCATCCATCCATCCATCCATCCATCCATCCATTCATCCATCCAACAAAACATTGTTTAGTTTATACCAGACATGTATTTCTACAGCATATGGTTTTGTTTTTTTTTTTTTACTAGGTGCAGTACACAGCATGAGTTTAGTTATGAGGTATATTAAAAAGAGCAACCAGAAACATCTTCCTGGTGTGTTTAGTAATTATTTATGTACTGTTCTGTTATCTACTATCACTCTAAAATCTGAAGGCAGAGCCAGGGAGTCTTTTTTATGTTCTATTAAATAATCAGACTCACAAGATTACCATAACTCACATGTGGCATCAAAGTTGCTTAGAAGGACATGGGGCATGGGAGAAAATGAGTGGGAAATATCAGAGAGGGTGACAGAACATGAGAGATTCCTAACTCAGGGAAATGAACAAGGGTAGTGGAAGGGGAGGTGGGTGGGGGGAAGGGGTGACTGGGTGAGGGGCACTGAGGGGGGCACAGGACGGGATGAGCACTGGGTGTTATACTATATGTTGGCAAATCGAACTCCAATAAAAAAATATGCAAAAAATAAAAAGAAAGGAAAAAAAAGGAGGACATGGGTCAGGAACCCCAGTTGTCCAGGGCCGCATCGGGCATTGCTATTCTATCATAGCAGTCCAGGCTGATACCTGTATGGCAGTCCAAGAGCTATATTTTTTGGTTCCCCAGGGGACGTCTCAGATTTGAAAGCATGATTCTCAGATGGAGCAGTTATGAAAGATCTCCTGGCTTAAAAGCCTCATATACCACAGGAGCCAGTATCTCTTGTAGCAATCCAGAGGCAGGGCTTCTATAGAAGGCATGCCCAGTTATAAGAATCTAAAACTATGGTGTCCTCATGAAGTATTTCACATTCATTTATAGTTTTTACCATTCCAGATGCAATTAACCAAGCAGATATTATTTTTACCATGAGCAATTTTACCTAGTAATGTAGCTGACATACCTCCTTTATCAGGTTGCCAAGGGAACTGATCTGGAAAATGAGTTGAATGTCAAATTCTAAGAGAGAAAGGGGAAAGATTTTGTTAACCCTTTGCCCACATATATTGTGCTCCAAAATAGTATTTGTTATATCAAATAAAAAAAGAGAAAGGCATGAAAATGGCATGGAGCAGTTAAAGTTCCTAACTGAGTTAGGGTTTGACACCTCAAAAGACAAATTCAGCTCTTGTTACAATAAAGAAAGGCCACATTCCATTTTGAACCAGCAAATTATTTTAAATAGTCAATGAATCAACAGGATATCCTAAGAAGAAGAGGTCCATAATAATGTGATAAATTGTTGGAACTATTATTATATGAAGAATAATGAGCTAGATCTAGTTCTATATTCAGGTAGTTCTTGGAATTAGCTGATATCTTAATATTTATTTTGCAGTGCACAAAAATATTAAAAAATGGTATGTTCTTTCTGTGTCATGAAAAATCTGTTAGTATGGCAATTAATATGAATATTGCTTGAGACAACCTGGGTTTGAAACATGACTGCTAGCTGTGATCTTGAGTAAATTACTTTACTTCTACATTCTCCAGTTCCTTCATCTGGAACCTGAGGAACATGGCGGTGCTTGTTTTATAGGGTTATTGTGATGACTGCAAAATAAAAAAAACTATTAGAAGAGTGAATGGCAGTTAGTAAGTGTTCAGTATGTGTTTATAACTATTAACTTTCTTGAGGCTAAACAGTTAATAAGTAGAAGTAAAAATTGAATCCAGTTTGTCATTTTTTCAACTTCATTGTTCTTTCCAGCATTTAACACTTTGTATGTACAATATATACTTAAAATTTCTTTAGAATAGTGCATGTTTTGCCCATGTCACACATTCTCTGGCATCTGGAGATGTCACTAAGTACTGCTTAGTTATAATTGCATAGTTTATCTCTGAATTGTGATCATTTGGTTGAATTTATTAGATAATGACTCCAGGTTGATAGTTTTCATTTATAAATACAAATGACTTGGAGGGTAATGGTTTTTAGTTTTATCTTTACATATTTTTAAAAGAAAATTCCGTATAACATGGAATTGATTATCTAATGATCATTCAAAATTATAGAAAAAAATGTCACTGAGTGATGAAAGCAAAGACTTTCTTGATTTATCCATAAATATCTAACTTTCATGCTATTAGAACTATGAATCTTGTGATGTGCTTTAAATGCTTCCTGGTTATGTAAAATGTAGATACATTTTTCACATCCAAAGTAGCATTTACCTCCATCAGGAGGTTTTAGGCAAAATATTGTATTTAAGTTAGAAAAGCTCCTTTATAGATGGCATATAAATATAGATCTATGTTATAACCATGTGAGTGGATAGTTATAGTGGGTTGGAGGACAAGAAGACATTGAGAGAGAGAGTTTGGATTCTCTGTAAGACCTCCAAGTGCAGATGTTTAGGGAGAAGTTAGATATACAGGTCTGGAATTAAGGAGAGACTTAAACTAGAAATATAGGTATTTCGTGGCTAACTGAAGGAGATACTTCAAACCATGACAGTGTGAGAACTTTCAGGGATAATATGAAAAAGTATGAAAACTTGGGAGAGATTAAAAGTTAAGGAAATAGAGAGGAGATTGTAAAGGAAATGGAGAAAAAAAAGCCAAGAGTCAAGAGAAAACCCAAGAGAGACTGTTGTCTTGGAAACTAAGAGATTCATTCCTTTAACAATATTCCTTTAAATATCTTTTGAGCTATTACATGTGTGAGATGTTGAGATAAATCACTGAACACAGCAGATAAACTTATTTATTCCTGGGGAGAAACAGACAAAAATTTAATAAATAAGTGAATTCCATATTTTGTTAAAAGATGATAAGTATAATAAAATATAGCAAAGGAATATAAGAGAGACTGTGTGTAAGAGTCAGTGTTGCAGTTTTAAATTGGGTAGTCTGGGTAGGTAGACAAGAAGGTGACATTTGAACAAAGACTTGGAAGAGGTAAAGGGAGCACGAGATCAATTTCAAAAAGGATGTAGGAGCTTATGTTTCAGGAGGGTTAGGTAAGATACTAACTGAAAAGTTTCCATTTGGGTTTTAAAATTTATAGTCATTGTTGACCTAGACCAAGCAAATTTGGTGGCATTGGAGGACATAGAAGACAGATTGCATTGGATAGATGAATAAATGTAAGATGGAGAGGAAAAGGCAACAAACACAGACCTCTGTTTCTACTAGTATGATTATGAAGAAAAAAAGAAAAAAAAAAACAATATGGTGTCCAGAGCAATAGATTAATAAGAACTTTGTTCCATTTTATTATTTGATATGAGAGACTTGAACATAATTATAGACTGAGAGGAGAGAAGCCAGCATAGAAGGGGTTAAAGACCCAGGTGGGCAGGAGGATGCTAATAGTAGGAAGAAGTACTTGAGGATATAAGAAGTGGGAGACTGGGAATGTGATATAAAAAGGAGCTCTTCAACTGGCACAAAAATGAATGAGAAAATATTGAGTTGCTTAAAAATAAATTAGTGTTGGGAGGATGCAAAAGATGACTTTGGTTTCTCTATGAAGTAAGGAATTAAGGTTATTTGTTTAAAATGATGAAGTAGGTAATAAAGGTAGAAGACCTGGGAAGATGCCATATAATTACTGTGGGACAAAGAACAAGGAAATGGCTAAAATGGAAGAACAATTTTGAGGGTACAGTTGAAGCTGGAATTCATGAATTTTTCATATCATTCATCTTCATGATTATGCATTCTGTCTTTTTGCATGGATTCTGCTTTCTCTCTAGTAGGCCTTATTAGTCTAGGCATAGAAGAGGAATGAATAGACAGCTGAATCAATCCAAGCCTGAAGTTTTGCCTAGTATGTGTGATGAATTGACTGTGAGAATGGAAGTTAAGAGGTTTGGTAAGAGTGTACTCAAAATGATATTTACATTAGTCATAGAAAAGAGAGAGAATAAATAGGAGTGGATGGATGAATTGGAACCAAATGGTGAGATAAAAGGGCAGAGGAGAAGATGGAATGCATATTAAGGAACTAGAGATATAAGAGGATATGAATCAATGAATTTAACATTGGAGTTTAATATTTCAAAAATGAGGCAGTTCTGGGTTATAGAAAGCCTAAGATGTGGATGTCTGAAGTGAAGTGGAGATGGGCAATAAATGGAACTGAGAGGGAGAAAGAATTGTGAAGCAAGACTGTTGGACTGGTAAACCATATGGGGATAGAATCACCAAGGGAGATGGTGGGGATTAAGAAGAGATTGTGAGCCAAGAATGAAGTTATTGCTGAATCAGTGGGAGACTGTAATGAGGAAGAAAAGAAGGAGGTGATATATGGAGCACATGGTCCCAAAGGAAGATTTCATAATGTTTCAGGTATTCTGTGATACTCAAAAAGAGCTCCTTTGAAATTCACTCACAATGGATATGGTATATAGATTCAGTATTTATCATTTTTAATAAAAATTGAGCTCTAATTTATTACATTTATCAATTTATAATAACCCAACCCCTTAATTAACTGGATATTGTTTCTTTCAACTATACATTTTGAGTGAGAGCAAATCATAAACACATAAATTATTCTTAGGGATTAAAAGTGCCAATTTCTTGGTCATATAGAGTAGAGGATATATTCATATTAGTATCCCATATATTCTACATTTACTTCTTTAAAAACATACAATGAGGAATGGCATTTGTAAGAAAGGTAAAGGAGTGGCCAGTCACCTAGTGCCAACCAATACAAATAGAATGTAGCAGTTAAAGTGTCAGATACCCAATGACATATATTTGAAAATAAGTGTGATTTTAGTATACCAGTTGTGTGGTTATTTGCTCAGAAAAAAGTCTAGGTACTTATTAAACAAATTGAAATACTTGTTCTTTTTGCAATGTATATCTTATTTCTATGAAAGTCTGAAACTATTTTTCTCTAATTTTAATAGAACTCTGAGTTCTCAGAATAAGCAAAAGAGAAGCATAATGTTGGTAATTTTGGCCAATTTCAAAGGAGTATTTTAAAGAATGGAAACTTTTATAACATGACTTTAGAGCTATAGTTTTCTCATTGCAATTAACTCAATAAGTTTTTGACTGTAAGTAATTAAAGTAAATAGGCTGGTTTTAGTTAAATGTGTATTTCCACTCTTCTCCGGAAAGGATGTACAAACTCCTGACATATTCATGTACTGTGGTAAAGGTGTTGTTCAATCTATCTTTAAATATGAGATTAGTTGATTGTAGAGACAAAAGTCACTGATAATTTTGTTATACAAAATATTTTAAAATTATTTTAGGAGAAGAATGGGGAAAGTATCTTGGTTTTAGTGTATATGCCATACATGATATTTATACGTATAGAAACTTTTCTCAATTGCCTACAAATGCTTAATTCAGTAATACTGAACCTGTCTGATGCCTCTCCCTCTTTCCTTTCCATTTGTCTTCTCTATTCTCTTTCTTTGCATTCTCTGGCAACTTAATGTTGAAAAATTACATATTAAGTTTTAAGTACATGCCATGTATTGTTTGATGCTGAAAATGCATAGGGGAGGTGTATTTTCCATGCTTAACCTATATTCCACTGGGAAGAAAATTAAGACAAAGAGATATCTAAGACGAGACAAATGCAATTTCTAAACCACAAAGTAGTGCTGGATTGTCCAAGATGCATGTTTTAGTTTTCTTTGAGGACTTAGCAGAACAGAGGCAACTCCCACATTTCTTCCTGCAGAAAAAGAAAATTTGGTTTTGATGAATTTTTCTAGAATTTTTAATCAGAAAAAGTTAGAATCTTGATTTTTAAAGATTTTTATATATTTATTTGACAGAGAGGGAGACAGAGAGCACAAGCAGGGGGAGCAGCAGGCAGGGGAGAGAGAGAAGCAGGTTTATTGCTGGGCAGGGAGCCCGACATGGGGCTCAATTCCAGGACACTGGGATCATGACCTGAGTCAAAGGCAGATACTTAACTGACTGAGCCACCCAGGCGCCCCAAGAATCTTGATTTTTAAAAACACAATAGCCAGGTTATGGAAAGAACCCAGATGTCCATCGACAGATGAATGGACAAAGAAGATGTGGTATATATAAACCATGGAATATTACTCAGCCATCAAAAAAAAAAAAAGAAATCTTACCATTTCTAATGACGTTAATGGAACTGGGGGCATTATGCTAAGCTAAATACATCAATCAATTATGATTTCACCCATGTGTGGAATTTAAGAAACAAAACAGAGGGTCATAGGGGAAGGGAGGGAAAAATAAAATAAGCTGAAATCATAGAGGAAGACAAACTATAAGACACTTTTAACTATAGGAAACAAACTGAGGGTTGCTGGAGGGGAGGGGCGTTGGGGGATAGGGTGGTGGGCATTAAGGAGGGCACTTGATGTAATGAGCACTGGGTGTTATATGCAACTGATGAATCCCTGAATTCTACCTCTGAAACTAATAATATGCTATATGTTAATTGAATTTAAATAAAATAAAATTTAAAAAAATTAAAATATTCAGTATCAGTGTAAAATTTTCACTCAAGATAAGAGTGTAGTTTGAATTAGACACATGGTGGAGGTCTCCAAAGTCCTCTGTAATACTGCATAAGAGCAGACAGGATAGAGATGTATCAGGACAACGTATATGCATGAGAGAGGAAGAAAGCTCTTCCATTTGAGAATGTCTCCCTCTGCCTCAGCACTCTGTCTTAAAAGATCATGTGCATTGAGGAAGAAATCAGTAAGAGAAAGAGATGCCACAGATAACTTCCATATTAATACTTTTCATGCATTTAAAAAATTCTGTGCATTAAAAAAAAGCAGTGCATTTATTTTGGAGCTATCAATAAACTGGAGAATAGAAATAATCCTAGGCAAAATTGAAGCAGAAGGGTTTTCCCATTTCCTTACTTTTCACAAAACCCACTTTCTGTCCTACCCAGGCCTCCATTTTAGCCTTTCCTTTTTTTGAGAAATGAGAAACTCTTTATCATAATTTTTTCTTCAGAAAATAGGAATCCAAGAATGTGTTGTTCTTGCTTATGCAGTAATTTAGTAATTTAGTAATATTACTGTTGTGTCATTGCAAAAGAACCTCATTTGGTGATTAGTTTATCTTCTATTGAAAAATATCCATGATCATGACAAGTGTATAGGTACTTTTTGAGAATATTTATAAGAGCATACTGTATTTCTTTTAAGCCTTTTAAAAAAAGGTGTTTTGTTTGACATTGAGAATATAGATTGCTATCTTTCCTCAATGGTTTGAAGAATGTGGAAACAGCTATCTGTTGTGATGGGAAATTCCTTCCCTCCTGAAGTTTTGTTTCAGTGAGAAAATTATTGGCCATTTGGTTCAAAACAACACGTTAACTGCATGATTGAGCTTCTTCCCAGCTACAATTTCAACATTTACAGCATTGGTCACAGAGGAAAAATAATAGTTTTCTCCTATAGTCAGTCTGTCACATCCCCTGGCTGTGTTGTGGTTCATGACCATTGGTGAAATTAATCAGCTTGGCTTTTTGGGATCATGTTTCCTTGACACTAGTACATTGTTAAGGCCCCAGGAAACATTGTCCATGGCTTGTTTACAGCAATGTCTAGGTCTCTAGAAATTGTGTGATTTACTTCTTTCCCTTCTTTGGTATTTTCTCTATTCCATAGCAAAGAAATTTAAAGACAGGGAATTCTAGATGAGTTCTCTATGAAATTTAGACATAATTTAAATTTTCAGAGATGATTTGAATTTTTACTTCAGAGTTGGGTAAATGTTGCCTCTTTCTAATTTTTTTTTCACTCCAAAACTCTCTAGATTTTTAGTCAATATTAGCAGCAGAAGCATAGTTCAATGGGAATAAGAGCTATTTTTATGATATACTTAACTAGAGGCTGTTAGGATCTCTTTCTATCAATTGATATTTATATTTAAAATAGAATAGAGCTTGTCTGGGCTGTTAGGATCTCTTTCAATCAATTGATATTTATATTTAAAATAGAATAGAGCTTGTCTGGGATGTTTCAAGACTTCCTTCTGGTGTGGGTACCTAAAATGACCACATGTACTGTACAAGGATCACACTGAAATCAGCCACTTGCTTCTGTAGTTACTGGAAAAAAATATTTCAAAACTGTAGCTAGACAAACAGATTTATCTAATTAGTGATCACAGTTCTTTGCATGTATTAAACTTCCTGCAAAAGTTTCTAAAGATCAGCATTCCTGTGAGTCTAGCTGAACAATTAACTGGAAAGATCTCACAAGGTCATTTAGTCAGTCTTCCTGCTTTTGAACAAGACAAATTTATTTATTTATTTTTTTAATTTTATTTATTTATGATAGTCATACAGAGAGAAAGAGAGAGAGGCAGAGACACAGGCAGAGGGAGAAGCAGGCTCCATGCGCCGGGAGCCTGATGTGGGATTCGATCCCGGGTCTCCAGGATCGCGCCCTGGGCCAAAGGCAGGCGCCAAACCGCTGCGCCACCCAGGGATCCCTGAACAAGACAAATTTATAAGAAATAGTTTGAGGTTATTTTTAGATGCCTTATATTTGTGCCGTGTGAACAGCCCCACTTCGTGTGATTTTCCCCCTTTTAGACATGCAGCTTTTTTGTAGTACAATCACAACATTTTTTTTTTTAACATTCTTATGGTTCAATCATGTGTAGGCCACATAGTCAGCAATGAGTTTGTTAAGGCATCTTTATGTAATCATGAGGTTTTTCTGGTCTGTTTCCTCAGGTATAAGCATTTTCACTATAGTTGTCATCAGAGTGTTTACCTGGCCTAGAAATTGGTCTTTAAAATATTTGAAAAGACTGTTTAATATGGGATTCAAAGCAATAAAAAGATTTGTTAGCAATACTGAAACCTACTATATGGACCAAAAGACTATATCCCAAGTGCTGAACAGTTCCTGCAAACTGCATATGCAGGTAGCCCCAGTCATGATTGACCCCAAGCCCTTTCCAACCCTTCTTGTCTCTGCTTTCTTATTCCATTCACAGTGGAGCCTGAGAAAGGTTCTTGACAATTATCTTTCTAGCCTCTTGCTGGAAGTAGTGGTCATGTGACATGGTTCCACCCAAGTGGACGTCTGCTGAGAGAGTATCTGAGAAAATTTTACATTCTAAGTTAACAGAGGCCAATTTGGTGGGCACTGGTGGGCACTGGTCCGTCCCTACCTGTTTTAGCAGCTAATGAGGATGTGGTATCTAGAGTTAGAGCAGCCATCTTGTGATGCTGAAGGACTCTGTATGGGAGAATCACAGAGACACTGGCTTTAAATAATCAAGCCACTAAACCAATACCAGAACCCCAGAATCTGCTCACCTCCAGTTGTTTTTTGAAATGACAAAAATGAACTTTTGTTGCATGTATCTGGTAGCATACATACATATATAACGTAAAATTCTCGTTTTAACTATCAGTTTTTCTTCATGAGCATACTGATAGAAGGTGGAGGTTGAAATGCAAAGAGAATTTTCTTGGACCTTTTCAGATTTCTTATTCCATGTTATTTTGGTTTGCTGATTCACATTAGTTTCACATTCACTAAATTCTACTCTTTACAACAATTTCAGAGCCATATAAGTCTTTCTGAATTTATTCAAAATATAGATTTCCAACAGTATCTTTATGGATAGCACTTCTATCTTCTCACCATCACAATGCTAAAGTTATGGTTCTTTGAAATATTTAATAAGATTGCCAATTTAGCTGCTCTTTTTTTCTAGAAACGATGGCATCGCTGCTCTTTGGTGGTCTTCAATCTGCTTCTCTATTACCTCTCAATTTGGAGGTAAATCTTTCTGGTTGGCCCTGCACTATTAGGGGATCTTATGTCCCAATTCTCCATTTAGATGAGAAAGAAGAGCTGCTTGGTAGAATCTGATCTGAGAAAGTTTCTTCCTTAATGGAGTCATGAGCTCTATGAAACAACTTCTGTGGTATTATCAAAAATTTTTTTCTGGCTATAGCCATTTTAGATTTTATTATTTAGTCATTTCATGTTCACTTAGTTCTAGGCTACGTTTTCATAAAATTCCTAGTGCTTACAACATGTGTAGAATAGGTGCTCAAGATGGCATATTTGTTTAAAAGACAAATTGAGAATTTAAAAAAAACTGTTGAGTTCTCTTGTTAAGTTCTCTTGACTGGGTTAGAATACAGTTATCTAATATGGAGTTGTGAGTTAGCTTTATAGGAAGAAGTTAATAAATTAACATTTTAATTTAAATAACCAGCAAATTTCTAATAATACCTCAAAACTAACCGTGAAGGAGGTTAGAAAAATTTGTAAAGCAATAATGGAGCATTTAAGAAATCACAATGAGAAATTATGATTGTTAAGAAAGTAATCACAGGATTTTACAAATATCAGGATTGCACAAACACCACAATAGTGATTAAATACATCTCTTTTGAAGTTTTGCCTCTGGTCTTAGATGGAGAACTAGAAAAGCCAAGAAACACAGCTTTTATCTTTATTTAACTCTATTTACCCAATAGAAATGGTGGCTGAAGTGAAGAAAAGTGTTAAGCTACTTCAAGAATGAGAACAAAAGACCAGAGGGACTTTTGAGACTGACGAGGCCTACAGTTTTAGAGCTTGTCTCGTTTCTTGCTTTTCTGAAGGACATTATTATTTGCAACTGCCCGCCATTCTCAAACATTCCAACACTCTCATATTTACATGATGCCGATCATGATTTTCCCACTGTCTAGAATGCCTTTTCTCTACTGTAAAACTCCTACTCATCTTTCAAGATCCAAATAAAATGTTAGCTCCTCTGTGAAGTATTAATAAAGTCCTCCAAAACATCTTAGAGATTCCATTCTCTATGCTGTGAAAGCACTGACGTCTCACATACACACACACACACACACACACACACACACACACACATACACACACACACAGTTTATATATTACAGCACTATTGCATATTATGGTAATTTGTTGTCTTCCTTCCTAGAAATTAGTTTTGTGAGGGTAGGGGCTATGACTCATTTATCTCATTAAACCAGAGCCCCACAATGCCTGAGACAGAGTAAGTAAATAAATATTTGTCAAGTGAATGAGTGTTCTGGAAAATAAGTGACTCAGCAGTAAGATTCAGTGGGAGTTAAGATAAATGTATTACAATAGGTCTCCAGATCAGGGCAGAAGGAGAATACAGGTTAAACAATGGTTGTTAACAATGTAGAATTTGTAAATAAGGTGCTTCATTATACTAGTATTTGTCAGGGTGCCTTCAGGTATAAGAAAGAGACACCCTGATTCAAGTTGGCTTAAACAATAAAGGAATCTGTTATCCACTAGAAGAAAGTACAGAGACAGAGCAGGAAGAGAGAGTATATAGTAAACTAGGGCCTCCAGCTACATCTTTGTAATTCTTTTGGCTCTTGTCTCCTTTTTTGCTTGGGCTTTGACCCCAGACTGGGCTCCTTCATGATTGCCAGGTGGTGATTTGCAGTATATACATCCTTGTTTTGGAGTAGACCTTCTTTTCTACCATGAAGTAAATATTCTTTCCTTTAGTCTGATTGGTCCAACTTAAGTTGTGCACTCTCCTGGGTCATCATGGTTGTCAGGGAATGTCGTTTAACGATGGTAAGGTGGTTGGAATGACTGTGATGGGCCCTTTCGAAGGAGGCACTCTTGAAGTTGTAGGGAATTAACTTCCCCCAACCAAACAGGCTGAGTGTGGGGGAGGATATGATGGTCAAGAGCACAGATACCCTCACTGTCGGTGTTCAAATCCCTCTCTTCTGTTCACCTGCTCTGTGAGCAACCTCACTGAGTTTCATCTGTAGTGGGGTTAGTAACAGTATTTATAAATACTGTGAGGTTTAAGTGAGTTATTAGACAAACTATGAAGAACAAACACTATTGAAGTGTTAGCTCTCACTTTTTAATTATTTAACCAAAACTGATGTTTTTTTTAATTTTTTAAAAGATTTTATTTATTTATTTATTTATTTATTTATTCATGAGAGACATACAGAGAGAGGCAGAGACACAGGTAGAGGGAGAAGCAGGCTTCATGCAGGGAGCCTGACATGGGACTGGATCCCCGGTCTCCAGGATCACGCCCTGGGCTGAAGGTGGCGCTAAACCACTCAACCACCCGGGCTGCCCTGATGTATTTTTTAGAAAGGCTGGAGCGGGGAATAAATTCTATGTAGGCTAGCGACAATGTTCTTGATGTAAATTTTTATTTTCTTTAAAAATTAGACTTATAGAGTCATCCATTTATTTTTGAATGTCTATCACTATATAGTGATGAGTCTTAAATTTAATGGAAGCGCAATCATTTGGAAAAGCACGTGCTCACTGCCTATTAAGCATGTCTGGAAAGTAGGAAAGAATATCCGCCTTTTTATTCCAAGAGTGTATATTGCCAATCTGTGGTCATACGAACCAATTAGAGACAAAATGGCTAAAAATAATTTAGACTAATGTATTTTTAGGGTTTAATTGGATTCTTAAATAAGAAGTAAGAAATTCACTCCATACGGAGTAAGTGAATCCTTAATCTTGCCCAAGATTATACAGTTTATGGTGAGACTGGTTTTAGAGTCAAAGGTTTTAAACCACTCACGTACTATTTTATTGATCTATATAATATCCCTCTTGAGCTCCAGACCTGCACATCCAAATAATTAAACATAGAGATATGTTCCTCTTACTAGGAATTAGCCCTTGTGCTAGGTGGGTTCTGTGATTTGCAGTGTGGAACTGTGTAAACAGGTGGATTCAGTAAGTCAATGTCTTCAAAGCAACTTGAATATAAGCTGTATAAAGAGCTCTTAGAGGGGATCCCTGGTGGCTCAGTGGTTTAGTGCCTGCCTTCGGCCCGGGGCGTGGTCCTGGAGTCTCAGGATGGAGTCCCACATCGGGTTCCCTGCATGGAGCCTGCTTCTCTCTCTCTGCCTGTGTCTCTCTGCCTCTCTCTCTCTCTCTCAAAAATAAAAAAAAGAAAGAAAGAAAGAAAGAAAGAAAGAAAGAAAGAAAGAAAGAAAGAAAGAAAAAGAAAAGAGCTCTTAGAGTTAGTATCATGGCACACACAAGATACACAAGATTAAAAGAGACAAGCAACACTATCTACTGGACATAATTTGTTTGGGTCATATTTTTCAGGAACTTAGTTACAAATACTAGCTTTCATTTATATATATATATATATATATATATATATATATATATATATATATATAATGACTTAGAATGTCAGGCAGATTTCCTGGTGAAACTACATAAGTGTTTATAAAGAGGAGGGAAAATGCACATCTAGGCCACCTAGTGCCTAAAATCCCTAAATATTAGAGCTGGAAAGCATTACATAGTGAATATTGTCTATGTTCAAGGGTGAGGGAGCTTTCTAAATTTCACAGTATAATTTTATTTTGTATTTTTATTTTATTTTTATTTATTTATTTTTTTATTTATGATAATCACACACACACAGAGAGAGAGAGAGGGCAGAGACACAGGCAGAGGGAGAAGCAGGCTCCATGCACCGGGAGCCCGACGTGGGATTCGATCCCGGGTCTCCAGGATCGCGCCCTGGGCCAAAGGCAGGCGCTAAACCGCTGCGCCACCCAGGGATCCCCTATTTTGTATATTAAAAGACTTATTTATTTATGTGCTTATTTGAGAGAAAGAGCGTGGGACCGGGGGTGGAGAGAGGGGGAAAGAGAGAATCCTCAAGCAGACTCCCTGCTAAGCACAGAGGAGACGGGAGGCTCCTTTCCAGGATCCTGAGATCATGACCTGAGCTGCAATCAAGAGTTGGATGCATAACCAACTGAGCCACCCAGGCGTCCCTCACAGTCTAATTTTAAAAAGAAAATTCCTCAGGCTCAAAGAGGTCACATGATGCAATTCAAAATAAAAAAGGTAAAGATACTTAATAAGAAGCTCAGCTCTTTGATTATCCCTCCTAAAGCTGCCTTTTAAATGGGTTGCTGGCATTTTATTTCTTTTCCAACATGTCTTCCAGGGATCACAAAACACATATATACACTTTGTGTGGTACTTTATAGTCCCTCTCTGATGTTCCCTGGAAGCATCATAAGCTACTTTACAATTCCTACAGGACCCTGTTTTTATTAGAGTTGCTTCTCAACTGGCAGTTCACTTATTCATGCTGAAGGATGCTATTAAGAACTGTTGTGAATTGAAACACTAAAACTGCCCTTCATTTGATGCATAATTAAATAGAGGCATAAGATCAAGTAAGTGTTAATGAGCAATAATATATTTCAAAATCTATCTTAGAAATTGCAGGCATCTCAAATGCAAGAAACTTTATCCTTCAGATACTTGCCATTGCATAGGTTTGCACAATTCAGTGCATCCTTCGGTTTTGTGTTATCATTTATTAAACATGATTTCGCATGAATATCTTATAATTTCACAAATTATTAAGGTGCACAAACTGGTTGGCTTTGTTTTTCTAAGGGTTTAAGTACCTAAACACTTTGCTTCTCTTTTTTTCATACGGACTTTTCCCTAGCTCTGTTTCTTCAGTTGTAACCTGAGAGCTAATAAAAACATCTAGAAGAGTATATATCTGTGTAGCACAGTGGATGTGCTAATGTCAGCCTTCACTTATGTGACTCTTAAACCAATGCTTTCATTTAGGCTTCTTTTCTGCACGGCAGTATTAATCATGAAACAAATATTTATCGAGTTGCTACTATGTTCTAGGTGGTGTTCACATGTAGCAATGAATCAAAAGTCAACATTCCGTGCCATTGTGGAACTTACATTCTAATGAGTCATGGAGGAGATTGGAGATTTAGGAGAGGACAGGCAATAAAAAAAACAAAATAACTTTTACATTTATAGAGAACAGTGCTATGGATTGACGAAAGCAGGAAAGGGTTCAGAGTACTGAGATTGGCAGATGGTAGTAGTTTTAACCAGGGTGGTCAGGAAGACCTCACTGGGAATGTGATGTGTGAGTTAAGGGCTGAAGCAGGCCAGGGTAGAAGACACATGTGTATCAAGAAGAGAGTTTCAGGCTGAGGGAAGAGCATGTCCAAAGGTCCTGAGGTGGGAGTGTGCCTGAGGTCTCTGAGGAGCTACCATGCCAATATGGCTGGAATGGAATAAGTGAGGCAAGGAAAAGTAGAGAGCAAATTCAGAAATGTTGATGGTGCCGGATTGACTAACCTAATAAACCACTTCGAGGACTTTGGATTTCACTCTGAATGAGGCTGGAACCATTTGGGGTTTTGACCAATATAGAGATTTACTCTAAGATCTAAGATTTTAGTAAGGTTCCTCTGGTGGTTGTGTGTGGAATAGACCAGGATGCATGATCAGTGACTAAGTATCTCCACAGTTAAGGTTTCCAAGCACCTCTAAACTCAGCACTGCATCTATCATCTTCACTCTCTAGTCCCCCTCTTTTCTGGAGTCCCACCATTTAAATTATAGGAATAATATGATTTATCAAACAGTCTGGAAAATAATCTGGAAAATCACTGCAGCATTACAGTAGAAGAAAGGAGACCTGGTATATTCTTTTTCCCTTCACTCTTCTCTCTCCTCCTACCCTGTTGCTGCAAAGCTTCTTGCAAAAAATGCATACAAGTTCTGCCTACTTTATCAAGTATATAAGATAGCTGAATTTTTTTTTTTAATAAGGAGATCACTTCCTGAAAGGGTCTCAGATATTGTTGATTTAAGTCTAATATTGTAGTTTTCCCCTGATTTTTACAAGATAGTGTTTCTATACTGTTATAATCTTTAAGAACTAGAAGATTAACTTTGGGATCCTTAGGTAAAAAATCCATATTATTTATTATTGTTATTTTTTTTAGAGACAGTGTGAGCTGTAGGGGAAGGATAAAGGGATAGGGAGAGAATTTTAAGTAGGTTCCACACCCAGCAGAGAGCCCAACAAGGGCTCAGTTTCTTGACTCAGATTATGACCTGAGTCAAAATCAAGAGTCAGATGCTTAACCAATTGAGCCATCCAGGTGCCTACCAAAATCCGTATTAATAAGGAAACTGACCATGTGATTTGGCTATGGTGAATGGAAAAAATTGATTCATTGTTTATTGGTTGGAAAAGAAGACAAATTCTCTTTGTTTATACATTTGTTAGAATATTAGCCATTTATTTCAATATTGTATTTATTATTGAAGAATTTGGGCTAGATATTCATGGATTAAATAAAAGTACCTAAAATATAATAAAGGAAATTAAAGTGAAAACCAAATATCTAATAAGAACACAAAACAGAAACTATTCATCTTTTGTAAGTAATATTATAAAATAAATTCAAATTTTT
This sequence comes from Vulpes lagopus, assembly GCF_018345385.1. NCBI lineage: Eukaryota > Metazoa > Chordata > Mammalia > Carnivora > Canidae > Vulpes > Vulpes lagopus. The sequence goes on along the minus strand of NC_054829.1, from coordinate 85,448,088 downwards.
TAAATATAATCTATTCTGAATTTTGAAATATATTTTTGTAAGAATATGGTTGCTTATACTCAAAAGATGATAGCAAAAAAGACTGCCTATTGAACATACATATTAGAATCTTTACATTCGTTTCTTCTTTATGACTTCAATGGAGATGTTATTTCTCCTACTTTATGTATAAGGATATGGAAGCACAGATCAAGTTCAAGGTCACACAGGTAGCATGTTGTGGAGTCTGCATTTAAGTCAGGTACTATGACTCTAAAGTTTCATTTACTTTTCATCAAACCTGTCAGCCTCACTCTGGTGCATATTATGGTTGAGAGGATAGTCATTTTACATATTCCTTTTGGTGTTAAAGGGAAAGCCTTGGCCAATAATTCTTTATTTTTCTTTTTCTCTCACTCCATGACATATATAAAAGCAGTATTAGAAAGGCACACACCTGGGGACACACGATATACTGGGGTTCCAAGCAACTTTTTGATTCCTGCCACAAAGATGGATGGGTTGTGAAAATCAAGTCAAAGTGAAATGGTCAGAAAAATCTATTTTTACCTTAAGAGTAACCTATTGTAGATAGGTGCTAAACCAAATGGATGAGAAACAGCTTTTCCTAGTCTATTGTACAAGATGGCAACTTTCCACTTTTCAGACTCAGAGGGAGAGGACTAATTTGAACACTCACCACGAAAATGACTGACACTGAGGCATACCTAATTAGCCAAATCTTTGTGGCACTCAGAAAATTTGTGTTTTTCAGTAGGATGTTTTTAAACTACTCTTCTCCATACTCTAACTTCCAATTACTTCTGTAAGTAAGCCTTACATAACCATCAATTATTCTGACTTCACTGAGTACTTAGATTATGTATATAGATTTCTGAATAGCCCAAATCAGTTAAATATGTTTTTGTTCATTGGGTCCTTCTGTTTCATTCTTTGTCCATATTTGACTATTAGTTTGTCAGATACAGGAATCATGACTCTACTTTCTGTGATACCAAGAGCTCAGAAGATTGGAACATAACCCTGGCTTTTCTGACATTTGACACTAGGAAGACACTTATTTTATTTGGGTCTCAGTTTCCTTGTTATTTCCTAAAGTGGAAATAAGGACTCCTTCACCTATTTACTATCATAGGGCTTGCATTATGTGAAAACTCTTGGAACAGCCAGAAAATCTTAGAGACTTGTAGACCTGAACAGTTTCATCTTGAGCTCAGCATGGCCTGTCATGCGGCTTTTACTCCAATAAAAACAGATCATATGGTCACATCTCCATGCCTTTCTTCATGTTCTTTCCTTTGACTCTAAAGTTTAACTCCAATAAAAATTAAATAGAAGAGAAAGAGAAAGGAAACATAATACATTTCTCATTAGTCATTTCCTGATTATATTTTTAAAGGACCTAGAAAATTGGGGCAGTGGTTTGGTTGAGCTAGGTGACTGAATTTAAAGATACATACATGAAAAGTAGGTGCTGTTACATACTTTTGCAAAAATAATGTCACAGGGAAATTATTGTAATCCCCTAGATAAATTTTCACCTTCGTGGTCATGTACAATGTACAATCTAAACAGAACCGGCAATTTTGTTTATTTTCTTTCTTTTATTTTAAGATTTATATATTTATTTGAGAGAGGGAGAGTGCATGCACACATGAGTGGGAAGATGAGGGGAGAGGGAGAGAGAGAATCTCAAGCAGACTCCCTGCTCAACACACAGGGCTTGATCGCATGACCTGAGCCAAAACCAAGAGTCAGATTCTCAACTGACCAAGCCACCCAGGTACCCCAATTTTGTTCATGTTTATAGTATAGTCCAGAGATCAGCGAACTATATTGTTAGTAATTTTGGTCCACTAGCTGTTTTGGTAAATACAGTTTCATTGAAACACAACCCATGCTCCTCTGTTTATGTATGGCAGAGGTAATATTGTTGACAGAAACTGTATGGCCCTCAAAGCCTAAAATATTTACTGTATGGTCCTTTATAAACATTTGGTGTCCCAGTTATAAATGAACCAATCTATGTTTCTCTGTTATGTAAGGACACTTGATTCATATATATCCTAATGTCTGGGGATCTAAGCACAGGGCTGGCTTCAGGGTCACTTGGCCAAATGCTCTACTATTGCCATCTTGAAATAATAATTGTTGAAAAAGAGGCCAAATGTTTTCATTTGGCATGGGGTCCTGCAGAATATGTCTTGGCCAAGGACCCATATTTTTGCAACAGTTAGAGATTAAGATTTTCTTCAATCTAAATGTGAGGGAAAAAATGAATTAGTATCCCTATAATTATGCTTCTACATAAATTCCCAGATTTAGCAAGTAAAAATACAGGATACCCAGTGAAATATGAATTTCAAATAAACAACAGGTAACTTTTCAATATAAGTATGTCTCAAGTACTGCCTGTATTTTGTCTGGCAACTTTGCTTCTACACGATTGATAACAAGCTCTTTAGAAGTGACAATATAGTATGCATTGTGAATATCAATAGCATAATTATAGGACATGCTATAGAAATCATTTTTAAATCAGGATAATTCATTAGACTATTAAAAATTCCCTCTCCTTGCATTTTCAGTTTCTTGTTAGCATTGGTCTTGGGTGCAGATTCTAAACCTATCAATTCATATTTTCTGACAAAATGTTACATGAAACTGAAATTTTGATATTCCCTCAGCATGCCTTTTCAAGTTATCCCAGCTCTAGATTTATAGACCACTTTTCCTAGGGCTGTTAAATTGCTATTCCTATCTGAGCAGATAAAAAAAGGTATTAATAAAACAGAAAGTAGACTGAGCAAGTATTTAAAAGTGAAAAGACTTTATCATTGAAAATGAAATAAGAAATGATAAAAAACGTTGACTAGATATTCAATATTTTGGGGTTAAAATAATTGAAGTAGTACTATTTTACTGAAATTTAAGTTGCATAAAAATAAAGGTGAATAAATTAAGGGTGATTTTAAAAAAATAATTTAGTAAGGGAATTGGCAAGGTGAACTTGTATGATTTTCTTAGCATAGGGATAATGTTAATTTTCATATATTTAAGTATTGGGCTGATGAGTGATATAAATCAATAATTTCAATAGTACTCATGGTTCCTAATTTATGTATAAGCAGAATATTCACAAAAATATATTTCTGAGATTAAATTAGTAGAGGTAATCAATTTTAAAAATTAGTAGCAAACAGTAGCTTATCTAGATATATACAGGCACCTTACATTCTTTTTGAACATTTTTTTGGGAAAGGATATGCCAAACCTGTATGTGTTGATGTGATAGTGGTAAAATTTAAATTCATATGGTAATTCATACACTGACAATTCACATGCTTACTCTCCCATTTAAAAATGGAGTTAATAGGGATCCCTGGGTGGCGCAGCGGTTTGGCTACGAATTCACATGCTTACTCTCCCATTTAAAAATGGAGTTAATAACCTTCACAAAGAAACACAGTAGTCAATGGGAAATATGTTTTATAATCAATCAAAATGTATGAATTTAGCTTTTTAATAATCACTTAAAGATCAAAACTGGAAAATATTTTTTTTCCCAAACCTAGACTGATGATTTTCAGTTCTCACAACTTAGAATTATTCTAATAACATGTTATTTTAATTTTAATCTGAAAAGTATATTCTTAAGTCTGGAATAGTGCTGTCTCCAAGCTTTGCTTTTCTCTTTCAAGGCTGCTTTGGCTGCTTTGGGGTCTTTTGTGGTTTCATACAAATTTTAGGATTGTTTGTTCCAGCTCTGTGAAAAATGCTGTTCGTGTTTTCATAGGGATTGCATTAAATGTGTAGATTTCTTTGGGAAGCATAGACTTTTTTTTTTAAGGTTTTATTTATTTATTTGAAAGAAAGAGAGCACAATCAGACAGAGCAGCAGGCACAGAGAGAGGGAGAAGCAAGCTTCCCACTGAATGGTAAGCCCATCTTGGGGCTTTATCCCAGAGCCCTGGGATCGTGACTCAGCTGAAGACAGTCACTTAACCGACTGAGCCACCCAGGTGCCTAAGGAAGCATAGACATTTTAACAATATTTGTTCTTCCAATCCATGGACATGGAATGTCTTTCCATTTCTTTGTGTCACTTTCAGTTTCTTTCATCAGTGTTTTTTTTTTTTTTTTTTAATTTTTATTTATTTATGATAGTCACACACACAGAGAGAGAGAGAGGCAGAGACACAGGCAGAGGGAGAAGCAGGCTCCATGCACCGGGAGCCCGATGTGGGATTCAATCCCGGGTCTCCAGGATCGCGCCCCGGGCCAAAGGCAGGCGCCAAACCGCTGCGCCACCCAGGGATCCCCTCATCAGTGTTTTATAGTTTTCAGAATACAGATCTTTCACTTCCTTGGTTAGGTTTATTCCCAGGTATCTTATTGTTTTTGGCCCACTTGTAAATGGGGTTGATCTCTTAATTTCTCTCTCTGCTGCTTCACTGTTGGTTGGTGTATAGAAATGCAAAAGATTCCTTTATGTTGATTTTGTATCCTGTAACTTCACAGAATTGTTTATCAGTTCCAGCAGTTTTTTTGGTGGATGGAATCTTTCGAATTTTCTGTATAGAATATCATGTCATCTGCAAATAGAGATTTACTTCCTTCTTGCTCATTTGAATGCCTTTTTGTTGTTGTTGCCTGATTGCTGTGACTAGAACTTCCAGTATTATGTAAATAACAGTGGTGAGAGTGAACATTCTTATTTTATTCCTGATCACAGAGGAAAAGCTCTTAGTTTTTCTCCATTAAGGATGATATTAGCTGTGGGTTTTTCATGTATGGCTGTTAAGGTATGTTCCATCTAAACCTACTTTGTTGAGGGTTTTCATCATGAATGGATATTATACTTTATCAAATGCTTTTTCTGCATCTGTTAAGAGGGTCATATGGTTCTTATTCTTTCTTTTATTAATGTGTTGTATCATGCTGACTGATTTGCGAATATTGAACCACACTTGCAGTCCAGAAATAAAACTCACTTGATTGTGGTTGATGATCTTTTAAATGTATTGTTGGATACAGTTCGCTAGCTTTTATTAAGAATTTTGCATCCATGTTCATCAGGGATATTAACCTGTAGTTCTCCTTTTTCATCAATCTTTGGTTTTACTATCAGGGTAGTGCTGGCCTCATAGAATGATTTTGGACATTTTCCTTCTGTTTTGATTTTTTGAAATAGTTTGAGAAAAATAGGTATTATTAACTCTTATTTAAGTATTTGGTAGAATTCACCTGTGAAGCCATTTGGTCCTGGACTTTTGTTTGTTGGGAGTTTCTTGATTACTGTTTCAATTTCTTTGTTGGTTATTGGTCTGTAAAAGTTTTTTTTTCTTCATGTTTCAGTTTTGGTAATTTATGTTTTTAGGAATTTATCTATTTCTTCTTATGTCCATTTGTTGACATAAATAGTTTTTCATAATATTCTTTTACAATTATTTGTGATTCTGTGGTGTTGCTTGTCATATCTCTTCTTTCATTTGTGATTTTGTTTATTTGAGTCTTTTTTCTTTTATGATGAGTTTGACTAAAGGTTTATCAATTTTATTAATGTTTTTCAAAGAACCAGCTCCTGGTTTCATTGATGTGTTCTATTGGTTTTGTAGTTTCTATATCATTTATTTCTGCTCTAATCTTTATCATTTCATTCCTCATGCTTACTTTATGTTTCATTTGTTGTTCTTCTTCTAGCTCCTTTAGGTGTAAGGCTTTACATTGCTTATTTGAGATTTTTCTTGCTTCTTGAGGTAGGCCCATATTGCTATATACTTCTCTTGTAGGACTATTTTTACTGCATACAAAAGTTTTTTTGCCATTGTATTTTCATTTTCATTTGTTAAAAATATGTTTTTATTTCTTCTTTGATTTCCTATTTGACCTATTCATTGTTTAGTAGTATATTATATAACCTCCATGTGTTTGTGGTCTTTCTAGATTTTTTCTTGTGATTGACTTCTAGTTTCATGGTATTGTTGTCAGAAAAGATACATGGAATGACTTTAGTCTTTTTGTATTTGTTGACGCCTGTTTAGTGACCCACTATGTGATCTATTCTGGAGAGTGTTCCATGTGCATTTGAACATAATGTGTATTCTGCTGTTTTAAGATGGAATGTTCTAAATATACCTCTTAAGTCCATTTGGTCCAGTGTGCCATTCAAAGCCATCATTTCCTTGTTTATTTTCTGTTTAGATGATCTATTGATGTAAATAGGGTGTTAAAGTCCCCTATTATTGTGTTACTATCAATTAGTTCCTTTATGTTTATTATTAAGTGTCTTATATATTTGAGTGCTTCCATGTTGGGTACATAAATATTTACAATTGTTATATCTTCTTTTTGTATTGTCCCTTTTGTTATTATGTAGTGTCCTTTGCCTTTTGTTATAGCCTTTGTTTTAAAGTGTAGTTTGTTTAATATAAGTATTGCTATGCCAGTTTTCCTTTGACATACATTTGCATGATAGATGTTTCTCCACCCCTTTACTTTCAATCTGCAGGTTTCTTTAGGTCTAAAATGATTCTTGTTGGCAGCCTATAGATGAGTCTTAGGTTTTTTTTTTTTTTTTTTTTTTTTATTCATTTTGACATTCTATGTCTTTTGATTCGTTTGGTCCATTACATTCAAAGTAATTATTGATATGTATTTATTGCCATTTTTTTTTACGAGTTTGTGTTTATTTCTGGAGATTTTCTTTTATTCTTTCTTGTCTTTCTGTCTTTCATGTTTTGCTGATTTTCTTTAGTAATATATTTGGACTCCTTTTCTCTTTATTCTTTGTATATTTATTAGTGGTTTTTCATACATGGTTCCCATTAGGCCGGCATATTATCTCTTCTGTAAATAGCAGTCTATATGAAGTTGATGGTCATTTAAGTTTGAACCCATTCTTTTCTCCTCTCCTCCCCATGTTTTAGTTAAATGTAATTATATTTTATATCCTTTTTTTGGTATAGTTTCTTGACTGATTTGTTATAGAAATATTCATTTTTACTGCTTTTGTGTTTCCTGTGTTTATACTGTTGCTTTTGACAATGGTCAAAAGTGGTCTCTCCATTCCACTCTAAAAGTCTGCTTTAATATTTTGCAGGGCTGGTTTAGTGTTACAAACTTATTTAGTTTTTGTTTGGGATACTCTTTATCTCTCCTTCTTGTTTGAATGACAGTCTTTCTGGATAGAGTATTCTTGGCTGCAGATGTTTCCCATTCATTACCACATCAAATATATCATGCCACTCTCTTCTGGCTTGCTAAGTTTCTGTTGAAAAATCTCCAGCTAATCTAGTGGGTTTCCCTCATAAGTTAATGACTACTTTTTTCTTGATACTTTTAAAGGTTTTTTTTCTTTGTTAATATATTTGCAAATTTAGTTACAATATGTCTTGGTGTGAGCCAGCTTTTGTTGATTTTGATGGGAGTTTTCTATGCCTCCTGGATCTGGATGTGTTTCCTTCCCCCAGATTAGGGAGGTTTTCAGCTATTATTTTTTCCAATAAATTTTCTGCCACCTTTTCTCTCTTCTTCTGGGACTATAATATGAAAGTTATTATGTGTGATGAAGTCACTGTGTCCCCTAAGTCTATTTTTGTTTTGCATAGTTCTTCCTTCTCTCTTTTGTTCAGCTTCATTATTTTCCATTTCTCTGTCTTCTGGGTCATTATTTTGTTCCTCTGATTCTTCCAGTCTTGTGTTCATTGTATCATTTTCTAATCTTATTTACTGAACTCTTCATCTCTTGATTGATTCTTTTTTAGCTTTTTTTTCTCTGTGGTAAGGATTTCATTGGTTATTTTCTATTCGTTTCTTAAGCCCAGTGAGTATCCTTATAATCATTGCTTTAAATTCTCCATCAGGCATGTTACTTATATCAGTCTCACCTAGATCTCTGGCTGTGGCCTTATCTTATTCCTTCATTTGGGATAAATTCCTCTGTCTTGGCATTCTGTCTAAATCTCTGGCTCCTGTGTTAGAAAAGCTGGTTATGTTTCCTATTCCTGAGTGTCATGTCCTCGTGAAAAAGAGGTCATGTAGTACTTATGGCCTGGCACTTCAGGGAGTATCTTCTGTGTAGCAGAAATGCATTCTGCTATTGTGTTCTGACTGCTCCATCCTTCACAGAGGCTCTTCTTGCCTGCTGTGAGCAGTGTTTGGCCCCTGGCCTATGTGTGGAGTTTTAACTAGGTGTGCTCTGGTCTGAAATGAGACCTGTCACCACCTCCACCAGAATTGAGGCCCAGCAAAACTCTCTGGTCAGGACCCATGGGCTGGGTAGGGGTTTGGGCTGGTCTTTCTGGGGGAAAGGTCCACCATCCTGGGACTGAGGCAAATGTGACTGAGAAGGGCAGTTCCACTGGAGCTCAGTGGGGTGGCACCTGGTCTATGCGAATTAGGCAGCCAGTGTCCCACTGCACTGCTTCTTACAGTTGGCTCTGTGTTTATACTAAGGGGTGAGGGAGGGAAATGGTTCTATCTAGTTCCTTTGATCCTGGAGAGGTGTCTTTGTGAATACTGCTCCTCAGAGACATGTTCTAAGAAGAGTGAGTAATTTCCCCACTATGTGCCTCAGGTGCTCTTCAGATTGCTGTTTCCATGCTATCTACTCCTGGGTTGTTTGTCTATCTTATCTCCAGGAGAAGCACAATACCCTCCAGGCTCTTTTAGCCATGCCCATTGACCTACAAAAGTCCAGGATTTAAGCCCCACTCATTGCAAGAACTCATGAAAGTTAGCTCCTTTTTTTTTCCCTCCAAGGCAATGGCTTTGGAGGAAAATTGTTCTTGTGCATTTCCCTGTATGCTGATCTCTCTCTCACCCTTCTCTGCAACCATGGCTCCTTCTCCTCTGCAGCAGCCTCAATCTGTTTCTCTCTTGAACTGTACCTCCACACTTCCTACCTTCTTTAATATGGCCTCTTCTCTCCCTTCAGTTGTGGAATTTGCTTTATTAGTCTTCAGGTTGATTTCTGGTGTATTTAGATGATTTGTTAATTATCTAGCTGTGTTCATGGGACAGAGTGAGCCTACTGTCCTCCTATTCCACCGCCATCTTTGGAACTCCATGTAGTCTTTTCATAATGGTTATTTTCATATTTTGTTATAACCATATCTCAGCTCATTGGATATATTTTAGTGATGCATAACTGATGTGTTTAGAAGTACAGTGTGGGGAGTAGATATGAAGAAATTAAACTTGACATGAAATGTAACTTTTCTCTTTCCACTTAATTTAGATTTAATTAGGATCTTTATATTTAAGTTTAACTAAAAGTTTAATGGGGTATTGATGGGCAAACTTTAGTTGCCTTGTAAACTCATAATGGAGGTTGAAAATGTCAATGTATGAAATATTTGTTTAAATTTTTGATTCCTGCTTTCTCTGAAAGACAGCAGATTCAGAAGCCTTGTAGAACTATAGTTAAATGTTGCTATGCTTTGAACTATGCATAGTCTAGTTTCTTAATAATTAATTCAGCAAATATTTATTCAGTACCTGTCATGTACCTGTACTGTGTAAGGTGCTGAAGATGCAAACATGAATAAAAGGTGTTCCTTCCTCAAGAACTTCATTGTACAGTGAGTAACAGACATTTATAATTGTAAGGTAGAGAGAGTGATAGAAATATATGTACATATTAGGAGCAACAGTTTTCCCAGTCTGGATCTAGCAGTAGTGGTCTGATAAGAATTCTAAGATGAATTTATACCTTAACTGAATATTAAATATAAAAATAAGTGAAAAATTAGAAATATATGGGAGAAGGACTTCAGGTAGAGGGACTTGCTTAAGGACAGGGAAAGGGAGAAAACATGGGATGTCATAAGTAATTTAGGGTTGTTAAAACAAAGTGAAGTAAGGGTAGGAAGGAGGTTAGAACATGAAAGAGATAAGGCTAGATAGGCAGGCAGTGGTCAGATCAAGTAGGACAGAGAAACTTGATCATACATAAGGTGGGTGCATCCTTATCAATATTGTTTTATGTTTTATTGGTTTGTTTTCCCTGTGTAATAATGCCATTCTTTGAGAATCTCTGAAGACTTTTAGTTTGGTCGCACATAATCTGCAAGGTTGGTCTAAATGCCTTTTAGGACAGATTCTACCTTGTAACTGATTTTGCTGATAGATGAGAAAGTATTCTGGAGACTTGAGAATAATACTATCTATACTGTCTTTTTTCAAATTGTTTTAATATTCTGCAAAGTGGATATTTAGATTTTTTTTTGCCACCCCCAGGAGAACAAATATGTGGGGATCAATCATTTTGGTTCCCTGGGAGTTTCATGTTTTCATGACTGACAAGACAAACTGTGACATTCACAATGCTTTCGGACATAAAACTTTTTTTTCAAAAATCAGGGAAAGCATTTCAACAAATCTATGAAAACACACTTCCAAGTGAAGCCAGGTAAATTGGATTTACAATGCCTTGGGAGTATACATTCCTCATGTGCAAGACATAATAATTTGAAATGATTTTGGTAAATATTTAGGGATAGCCATATCAGACTCTTAAGAAATTCATTTTCACTGTGGAAATGGTCTTCAGTCATACTTGTGATATAGAACACAGAATTCTGCAGCATATTGTCCTAACATGGAATAGAAAATTAAGTTCTAGGCACATCTGTTATTCCATATTTTCTGGAACTATCTTTGAAAGTCTTGAGAAGTTAAAGAAATGCTTCCTCCTAGATTCTTACATTGTTGGGTAGCTCATTCAGAAACTGATTAAAATAATATGAAATTACCAGTGTTGAATTAAAATCTTAGAGGGAAGTATATTCAAGGTTTGATGCTCTTTACTACACTAGTTTGTATTCTATAAACTAATTTCAAAATAATCTTGAAACTCTGGCATAATGTAATCACAGCCATTAAATAATGATCTTTTAACCTGTCACTAGTAATATGCCAACTTTTTCTTCTAAATTTTAATTATTTAATTATATGTCTTTCTCTTATATTTGACATATAACAATTCTACACTTGATCTTAGTCAAAAGGCTGAGAAGCGATGGCATATAACAATTCTAAGGTGCACTAAGATCTTGAAATACAGCTGTCCACTGAAAGTCTGGTAAAGTCTGGCTTTAAATGGAAAGTAAGTATTGGATATTTAGACACTCAAGTGATAAAACAGAAGCTTGGTTCTTACTTATCATATGAATTTCTCACAGATATAGATTCCATTTTTAAAAAAGCATGCCTGCCAATCTCACCTCAATGAGACTAAAGTATGTGAGCACATGCTGAAAGCTGGAAACCCCTATGTAATGAAAAATATTTTTAACTTTTAAAAAATGAAATTCCATATTGAATTAGTGTGATACATGTACCACATGATACATGTACCATATGCTGTCATAATAAAAAGTCTTCTTTTGATCTTCTCTCAGAGAAATCTACTGATGGAAGTCTGTTTCTACTCTTTCTCTTTTAAAATGCATATGCATATGTATGTCTATATCTTATCTATATCTATATTTATATCTATATATCTTTCATGGATATATACATGGCTACCCTTACAGAGAATATATAGAAGAGAAACTTAACAATGAAGCATGTATAAGTAGTCACAAAGAATAGTGTCATCTGGAAATATTCCCTATAGCTTTTAAATGTGACTAGGTAAATAATATATGTTAATATTTTATTAGTAATTATTAAGTGTAAGAATTTAAAAATAGGAATAAGTGATATATTCACAGTCTCCTATTACTTTACTGATAAAATTTGGCAACTATGTGAGGATTCTGATTTTCGTTGCAATAGTGAAATTGTACTTAAGATGTTGTTTCCATAAATGGTGACTCTCATTCCACTTTTTGGTAATTTTTATTTAACTTCTATTTCAAATATAAGGTTCTCTGACTTTATTTCTCAAACTTGGAAGAAAACACAAACTGAGCTACATGCCATCCTGTGCAGTGGTTATGTTCTCCCAAATTTGGGAGGTAAAGAAAGAGAAGGAATACATATGTTCATAATTTAAATCAATAGTGCTGATATATTTGATCCTCAACCACTCTATCTTCTTCAAATCATTCTTTGTACTGACCCAGAGTGATCTTTTTAAAACACAAATCTGATCATATCATGCTTATACTGAAACCCCTCAATAGTAATAATTGTCTTGACTTTCCATCACTCACATTTCTCTATGTTCCCTCCATCATTGTATTTTGCCCATGTTAGCCCTTCTGCCTGAAATTCTCTACCCTGCTCCTCTATCTCACTGCTACTCATTCTTCAGCTTTCAGCCCATAGATCACTTCCTTAAGATTTTTAACTGATCAGGATTGACCCAATTATAACAGATAGGGCAGCATAGAATCATATATATTCCTTCCCTGGAAGTGGTCACAGTTTAAAATTGACATTTCTTGAAATGATATTGATTAATGTCTGTACTTAACATTAGACTGAAAGCTCCACTATATCTTTAGTGTGTAGCAGAATTCCAGGACAGTTGCATATATCCAATAAGTGTTTATTACATGAAAACTTTGGGAAATCTTCATTTGTTCGTGTCCCTGGATCATCAGAATTGAGGTAGGGATCTGAATTCTACATATGGAATTTGGGGTATTATATAATGGCAACTAAGTCAGAGCTCAAACAAGACCAGCCAACAACAACAACAAACTTGTGGCATATTTAAGTCATTAATGTAGAGGAGTGTTATATTCACTTTGCAGAGGAAGAATGGACCCCTACTCAAGATTTGGTTCAGATGCTGAGATTAGTGATGCTATCATACACCAAGAATGTACGAGAAGACTTATTACTTATATAGTGAGGCCTTCTGGGGGACAACAGGGCATGTTCCTAAGCAGGTTCACACACAGAGAATACCACCATTCAATGGGCCTGTATGTTGCACAGGATGTTAGTCTTTCTCCTGAACACTCTAAAGAAAGGGCCAATTCCTAGTTGAAACATACATTCTGAGCCTAGCATCAGTGGTGGTATGTTTTAGAATCAAGACACATGATTTAATCTGAGACACACAGATAATGTCTTGGCCAAGACACATGATCCAGGGCCACTTTAAGGAAGGCTCCAATCATATACTCTACTCCCTAGATCCCAAATAGTGAAACTTCCAACATACGTAAATTAAATCCTAACAGAAGCTTAGTAGAACTCAGCAAATATAGCACAGAGTAGTACAGCTCAAATCACAAGCTAGTGAGCAAGTAGCAGCTCAAAGTGCATCCTGTCCAGCAGGCAGAAGAGTCAGTTAGCAAGCCAAGTAAGAGAGGAAAGACCCCCAGCAGTGGAGGTTATTACCTAGACATGTTTGCTATGCCATTTGTTATGGTCACCCTGCAGAGGAGAGATGGGTATCCCACTTAAAATTTGCTTCAGCTATTGAGACTGATGGCAACCACACATGGACCAAAAGAGTATGAAAAGGATAATTATTTATGTAATGAGACTTTCTGGGGGAGAGGAGACAAGTTCCTCAGCAGGTCCAAAAATGGGCTGAGAATACAGGAAAGAAGACTGGGTTGGCATTTTATTGTAGTAGTGGTAGGGCTGGGATGAGGGTTTCTGTGTACATGGCTCAGGGCTTGAATGTTTTGAACTTCCTTATGTAATCAAAAGAGGGAGCATCTGAGCTTTCTTTCTTTCTTTGTTTCTTTGTTTCTTTCTTTCTTCTTTTTCGTTTTTTTTTTTTTTTTTTAAGATTTTCTTTATTTATTCACGAGCGACACAGAGAAAGAGAGAGAGAGGCAGAGACACAGAGGGAGAAACAGGCTCCATGTAGGGAGCCTGTCCTGGGACTTAATCCCGGGTCTCCAAGATTACACCCTGGGCTGCAGGTGGCACTAAAACCGCTGTGCCACTGGGGCTACCTGCATCTGATCTTTCTATCCAGTTTGCCTAGCCAGATGTGGGGCAGAAGAGAAGGGGGAAAAAGGGAAAACTGAAGCTGTCAGCTATCAAACAACAAAAATGGTATCAGACTCTATTAGTTTGAGCTGTGTGTATATTTCTGAGAGGTCTATTTTGGTGTTTGAAGTATGTCTGTTGACAAGAAATGTTGGGTATATGATTTTTATGTAAGTGATCCTTTTATATGTGTTAATAACCATGCTGAGAAAACCTTTCTTGCTTTCTTTTTTAATTCTCAAATTATATAATTTGATGTAAAAATTTACTGTAATACTGATTTACTAAGTCAATTATTGGCATTAGAGACTTTACTTATATTTTATGAGTCTAGCTCAAAATCATGAATTCCGTCTGAATTTTACTGTGTTATCATACAGAATTCATGTAGGACGTCAGCCAACTAAAATGGGCATGAGCAAATAAGCTTCTCATTTGGACAATCTTTACAATTTATAACTTATTTATGGCCACAATATGTAAATCGTTATATAAAAAATCAAATGTAACTCAACCTGTAGGCCCATTTAATGAGAATTCTTATAAGAGTGGGTCTTTATATTATGTGGGTTGAGCTTGCTCAGCTCTGGCCCTGCAGTTTTAAGTTATGGTCTGGCATCATTATCCCAGAAGTTTCCTGTTGGCATGGATCTTCCATTATATAACACTTAATTTGTTTTTAAAATTATCTGAATGTATAGAATGTAAATTCAATAAAGGAAAGAATTCTTTTTTTTGTTTGTTTGGTTCATTGTTATACCCTCAGTGCCTGAACAATGTAATAGTAGCTACTGAATAAATATTTGTAATTGAGTTCCTTGACAAGAAGTACTTTTTGCCTCTTTGATAATTAAAAAGTAGTTTATTATAATTTTGTAATAAGCCTAATCTCAATTTCAGAATTTGGGTGTTTCTCAAAGAAAGTACCATGTTGCTTGCTTAAATTTAAAAATATTAAGACAACTAATTAGAAACAGCAATTTACTGGAAACTTTAGAAGGAATATTAGGTAAAGCAATTTGTTAAGCTCATTGAAGTACACGTATTAATTATGTTTATTTGGTACGTTTGACTTAAGGATATAGAAATCCCATATGAGCCCAGTGACAGCATGTATATTATAGTCAGCTTTCAAGGGAAACTAGATACATAAGATTCTTTTTCTTTTTCAGGGAACTACATTATCTTGTTTCTTTTAGTTTCCTTTTTTTTTTCCATATTACTGGAAATACTGACTGAATAAGAATAAGGAGTATGGATTCAAATTGCCAGGGCTGAATCTTGGTTTTATATAAATATGTGACCTTGGGCAAGTTACTTACCTCCTTTGTAACTCAATTTCTTTATCTGTAAAATGTGGCTAACAGAAGTAGCATCTAGCTCGTAAGGTTATTGTGAAGATTAAATGAGGTAATGCATGTAAAGTATTTAGCATAGTTATGGGCATATAGATAAGCGCTCAATAAATTTTAGTGTTTATTAAATTTTAGTGATGACTGAAATGTATCATTATAGTAACATGTAGCTCATCATGGCTTTCTTCTTATACCTCCATAGCCTCTTTTAAAACACAACTTAGAGACATTTGAGTGGCTTGCAGTTGAGTGTCTGCCTTCAGCTTGGGGCGTGATCCTGGAGTCCCGGGATGGAGTCCCATGTCAGGCTCCCTGCATGGAGCCTGCTTCTCCCTCTGCCTATGTCTCTGCCTCTGTCTCTCATGAATAAATAAATTAATAAAATCTTCAAAAAGCCCACAACTTATTCCTTCATCTAACTCATAACCTCTTAATTTTCTAAGTTGAAATTTCCAAAAAAAATATATAGTTGACCCAGATGACAGGTTTGGGCCAGATCACAGAGATTGTAGCGAGGTTAGCCCAGTCTAATTAGGTGTATTGGAATGGAGTATGGATCAAAAGGTAAAAAACATGGCTGCTTGAACAGCTGTGGGCCTATGGACCGACATCTGGTTTAGTGATACATATGCAATAGTATGTATCTACAAATGCCTATGTGTATGTACTGCTTATTTTCAAATAATTGCCTAGATCTACAATCAAATAACATGTAATATCAATTAAACTATTCTGTTAATGAAATTGTCTTATTATTAGTCAATGATGTGAAATCTATACAATAAGTTTGCTTAAAAAATGTCTTTGTTTATGTGTTTTTCTCACATTTGGGAATACTTAATCTATTTTATTTATTTTTATTTTATTTTTTAAAGATTTTAGTTATTTATTTGAGAGAGAGAGAGCATGAGTCAGGAGGAGGAGCAGAGGGAGAGGGACAAGCAGACTTTCCGCTGAGTAGGGACCCCAACATGGGGCTTGATGCCAGGACCCCAAGATCATGGCCTGAGCTGAAGGCGGACGCTTAACCCACTGAACCACATAGGCACCCCTAATGCATTTTATTTTTAAAGTATTTCAAAATCAGAATAGTATTTTGCTAGTAGTGGTTATTTGAAACTTGATTGGAAGTTTATTTTATTTTACAAAATGAATTCATTAACATACAAATTTTAAGAAAAAGAAAGCAAAATTGAAAAGAGATTAAATGTGGCTTAAAATAAAGAGACTGGGAATACATTAGATATGCTTCAGCAAGCCAGGCTCCTGTTGTCTTTAACTATTGAATATACGATAAAATGCATTTCTAGGACGATTTTACTCTATTTGCATGTTGCAGCTAATAATGTCCATGTATTTGTAGCTTAGTCTAATACCCTTAGCACCAGACTATCTACTTTATATTGAATTTAAAATCTCAGGGGGAGGTAAAGAGTATCCACTCCTGTACTTTTCTATGCTTATTCATCTAAATAACATAATTTTGATTTTAATTATCCAGTACAAACATCTGCATTTGAAATAAAAAACCTAGAAGTTTTCTTTAACTCAGAACGTTATAAAGATGATGACAGAATTCCTTGGAAACATCAAACCAACTTCCCTAATGAGATCAACATACAATCGAATAATAAGGGAGTAATGGGCTCCAATGGTAATGTCGTTTTCCCCCATTAAGGAGCAAGTGCTAATCTTTAATAATTAACTGAGGAAAGTTTCTGTATTGATTCTAAGCAGACCTTCTCTAGGTACTATGTGGTTTTGTTCTGTATAACCTCTACTCTGCAAAGTTCTCTTTTTCTTGCTTTTGGTAGGTTACACAGAAAGGAATTTAGTATAAGGTTCACAGATCTTCTGGATGTCTGGAAGACCAGTCAAGAATCAAGGATAATAAGGCATAGCGAAGAGCCTAAAGAGAGGGAATGATTTTGGACTCTTGTGCTTCTGGACATCTGCTACAACTGCCTTCTCCCATCATTCATTGATTCCAAGCAGTATTCTCAGCTGATTTAGAGCCTCAAGAGCAATCTTGGACAATCATATCTGATAATTGTGGTTAGGTCATTGGCCATGTTCTATCTTATAAAAGTCAGGGGAAAGAAATACCTTTTCCCCTTCCACTTTAATAGGAAAAGACTAGATCCTGATTCCCACCTACTTTGGGATTCCTCATAGTGTGAAGGTTTTTTTCTTAGTGGTCTGCTAAAGCTGCAAGTGTGAGCTATACCTTATTAAGAATTTGTAGTTTTGTTTAGACACCAAAGAAAGCCACATTCTTTGCTTGGTTAAAACATGGTTTTTGAGTGCTGTGTTTTCCTTATCAATTCACCCTTACAATGGCTTTAATGCTATAGTGAAGCCTATTAAACTTGGAAGCTGTATTCTGTCTTCTAAGAACAGTAAATATTTGTTACATTGTTACATTCTTTCCCACCAAACACATTTTTTTCTCCTTGGAATGACACATGAAAAATATGGTAATTGATGTCAAATAGAGTAAAAATAAACTCATATGTTTGTATACTTTGTATTTTCATTTCTTGTCATGAAGAATCAGGGGCAAATTAAATCTTATTAAAGTAGCTTACTCTTGAACATAGAGAATTCAGCACCTAAAAACTGATAAGTTGACTTTACTCTTTATTACTGTTTTTCCTTAAAAGTAGTTTCATTAATCATAGAGTCTTAGAGATTGGCTTGCATTAGGCCTAGAGCTTCACGAAGTATACAGTCATGTTAGACTTGATCAATTGCTCATCCTCAGGGCCCAGCACAAGAATTGGCACACAGATAATACCCAGTAAATATTTGTTGATTGAATAGTGAATGAAAAATTTTCGACATATGAATTGCCATATTAATACATGAGTTCATGTATTGAAATATAGCTTTCTATATTCTGGATATAAATCGTTAAGGAAGTTTACCCTGGAGGGTAAAGTGGTGAGGTTGTGAGATACAAGTTAAGTGTCACCTCTTGGAGGGGATGGGTATCAACATAAATTATTTGGACTCTTTGGTTAAGAGTTTGTTTCTTTCCCCCCATTTGTTTATATATCAATATTGACTCATGTATATTTATTTTATACTTTGGATTATAATCCAATGCTACATTATTTATGTTGTTGCTTGAATTGTTCCAGATTTGGCCATTGGGGGCTCTTTCAGATTGGCTCTCGTGTCCCTTTGGCATGACCTTACTCATAGTATTTTCAATTATACAATGTGTCTTCAAACTCTCAGGTATCTAAGCACCTGCTAGTGTGTTGCATTCCAGGTCATCACCTGTGAAAGTTATAGCAATTGTTCTCTAAGGGCATGCTAGGCCTTATTACCTGTGATGGGATCATCCTTACCAGACAGGTTATCCAGATCCAAATTCCATCTTAAAGTGGGCTTTTCAGAACTATTCCTGGTATCAACTTATCTGGGGTGGATTCCCTGGGAAACATGTTCTGAGCCAGAGTGATGCTTTGGGCAATGCTTTTAGGAAAACACCTATAAGGAAGTAGGAAAAGCAGCATTGGCAGGAGATGAAGCCAAACTGCAATGCATTTGCAACAAGGGCTTTCGTTAACCCCATGAGTAATTGTGAAGTTGGAATGACCCTACAGAGACATCTTAAGACAAAGAGTAGGTATGTGTTGGGGGCCAGGGGGCTCATATGCCACATTCACTGGGAAAGGGGCGTAACCTTCAGTAGAGAAGCTCCCTTTAGCAGTGGGCCATTCCTAGGAAGAGGCTCAGCTGTGTGCTGTTAGCAGGCAAAACTCCCAGCAGATGGAGAAATAAGTGGCTCATTCCTGAAGGGGAAATATGGTGTTGTTACACGATATCCACTGTAAATGAGAAATGTACCTGTTTTATTAGTTACAAATATGCTTGATTACTGCAGTTTCTATACTGTCTTGTTTGTTGCATAAGATATATTCCGAGAGTAGCCATTTAGTATGGCTTTTACTTCCTACATTTTGAGCTATTCCGTTCAAACCCCTGACCTGTAAAAGTCAGTGACGTGCTGAATGGCATTTTCTCAAAGCAGTTTCTCAGGATTTGCATCTTCATACTCCTGTGTAGTTGATGCCAACCCATAAACATTTCTTAATTTTGTTTGTTTGGCTTCAAACTGGATTTTTTATATTTCTACACTTTACCTTGGAGTTTGAACACTGTCAAAGCTGATTGACATTTTCCAATTCCTTTCTACTCAGTGGACTATCCTAGCTGGGCTAGCCAAAGTCAGCTTTCAACTTGAGGAAAAGGAGAGCTTCCCTAAACATGTTCATTGGAGATAAAAGTGATACAAAAAATAAACATTCTAATCTTTGGGCATGATTCAAGTCATTCCTTCAAAAATTCCCTATGTTGTGAGACAATTAAGACACACCTGAATCTACTGAACATATTTAAAGGTTATGGAGGGCCTAGAGATTAGGACAGAATTTGATTACAAACAAAAAGAGATGTTTGCTCTGATCCAAATGCTAAAGTGCTAGATACAAATGCCATAATAAATATGTTAGCCTGAGTATATCACTAGAAGAAACCTAAAACATTGTATTCATTGTTAGGAAATACTTGTGAAATTTTGAACTAGCTTTTCCAACTCTAAATGCAAGTGTTCTATATATATATGTGTGTTCTGTATATATATGTATCCTTCTAAGTACCAGCCTGTTAATTATATGATAAATATATGCAAAGAGAGAAAAAATATTTCTCTTGCTGTTAAGGAAGACTCATGACATCACTGCCTTTCTTTCCTATGAATAGTCTGTCTACTTACCAAAATGTAAAGGCTCTGTCTGTTATCCATGTCAAAAAAATAAAAGAAAGGACATGATTCATGATTCTTATATTCTTTTGGAATCATATTACTCCTTTAAGAGTTTTATATTTTCCCACATTACCCATTGTTCAATTAAAAAATATAGAGGTCAAGATTGAACAGAAGTTCAACTCAAAACACACAGGTTAGTGTACTGTTGCATTCGGCATGAGTAGCTTTTATAAGTGATGGCTAAATATAGGTCAGCCTTCTAATGGCTTTATTTGAACTTTACTTTTTGTTGTGACATTTCAACCAATCATGAAATGTCATGGATTAAATTAAACCAAACTAAATTTATATGGCATAACATTTTATTTTGTCATGGGCCATATTAAAATGCCTTTTGATTTGTTTACATATTTTTTTACGTGTAGTTTTATTGACATTTATGTAGGGCACATTTTAAAGTAGGTTTTTATTTATTTATTTTAAAATATTTTATTTATTCACGAGATACACAGAAAGAGAGGCAGAGACACAGACAGAGGGAGAAGAAGGTGCCCTGTGGGTAACCTGATGTGGGACTTGATCCTAGGACCCCAGGATCATAACCTGAGCCAAAGGCAGATGCTCATTCACTGAGCCACCCAGGTGCCCTAAAGTAAGCATTTAAATGCAACTCAGTATATCATGATTTACTTAGATTGGATATGGGTAAAATTTCTAAACTTTGCAGAGAGTTTAACTTTGCAGAGAGCTTTGCATAAGCTTTGCAGAGAGTCAGTTCTATGTTGTAAGATCAGGTAATATATTTTAATTCATATACATATTTCTGGAAAAGAAAATATTAAAACAATTAATTTATCATAATTACTTTTAAAAAGCCTTATGTTTTTCAATAGATGTTCAAACCTTTCTCCTTACCCCATCCCATAATCCATAATTTGCTTTAGTTTACATTGGCAAGTAATTAAAACCATTTGAATATAAGAATATTAATATTTTACTTAAAGAATATTCATGGTTTCCCTACAAAATACTTAATTACCTAAAGAAAAAGGATCTTCAAGTTATCTATTAATTTGGTTGTCATTAAATCATCTTCCTCCAAAAAGGTTAAGGGTTACTTGGCTTAAACTTGCTACAATTTTTTTTAACAGCCGCAAAATAATAAGTGCATATTTCTATATTTCTTGAAATAATAGATATATTATTCTTATAATAAATATTCTTTTAAAATATCCACTGAACTTAGACTAAAAGAGTAAGGGAACGTTTGATTTTATGTGAATTTTTGGGGTTGCTCTTTTTGCTTGAAGCATTGGCGTTGTGCTATGAATTTGTGTTGGCAATATCCCAAATATCCTCCTTTTATTTATTCACTCTATGAAGTTTTGATAAAAAAAAAAAACCTTTATGCTGCTCAATGAAATGAGCAACTGTATTTGTGTTTCCTCAAGCTTGTTCTTCAGAAATTAAAAAGATTTGACTGTGCAAGATAGGATGCATGCTGATCATGTCTGCAGAAGGGCTAGTCTGATAATCTGTCTCCCAAACTAGGAGGTGGAAAGAAACCATGAGTGACACAATGAGAAAGACTCTAGGCAGCAGGGGGAAGAGGGACGCGGAGGGGATGGAGACAGTTATGTAGATTGAAAGGCTCAGCTGTAAACCTTGTATGTGAGGCTTTGTGTGGTGATGTCCCTGCAAGGAGAGCTGGCTGGAAACCCTGGAGAAAGCTGCTTCCATTTTCATCCTCCCGTTACTTATCTCTACCTCAGAGTTTATGGTTAATTGTTTTTAGAAATCATTTCCCTTTTGCCCTCTTCACTCCCATTCAGCTGCTAAGTGACTGGAAGATGAAATGACCTCTGAATTTATTCTTCTTGTTAGATTTTTCCACACCACTTAAGGGACCAAGTTGTTTGTGTAAGTTCATCACCCCTCCAGGGTTCAAGTTGACATTTCACCTAATGAATAGCCCCTTGGCCTAGTTATTCCAGAGATGCATAATTAAAGCAATAATGCTATTTGTTTAGTGGAAGTAAGATTTCATTTTGTCTTTTGAGTTAATTGCTTAAAGGTTTGTTTCTTTTTTCTTGCTGAAGGCATATTATTATACCATTTGTGTTAAAATAAATATATTTTTAAATGTCCATCTTCAGAAAAATTAAAAAGTTACTTTAATGGAAAAATTTTAGCCCTGAGGATTTAGAAATAAACATGTGTATGTACAATATTTTAATTTTATGATATTTAATTTTATGAGATATAATTTAATTTTATATCTTCCATAAAGGCACTGATTTAGGCCTTTTATTTTGAATTCTTTAGTATTATACATGACTTTCCAGTATAGCTGACATGGAGTGGATACTAAATATATATGTATTTTTCATTGAGTCCATATGATAGGAATTTGAATTTTCTTTTTGAAATGAGGTTAATATTAAAAAAGGCTTCACATATTATAAGGAGTCCTAACTAAAAATCAAAATGCCTCTGTTTGTGACACTAATTGCTACTTTTACTCTTTGGGAATTGTAGTCTATATATATATTACTCTCTGTGATGTGAAATGTTATTTATAAAATTGTATATATAAGAAACACATA
Source organism: Vulpes lagopus (assembly GCF_018345385.1). Classification (NCBI taxonomy): domain Eukaryota; kingdom Metazoa; phylum Chordata; class Mammalia; order Carnivora; family Canidae; genus Vulpes; species Vulpes lagopus. Next base: position 85,425,436 of record NC_054829.1, on the reverse strand, counting down.
TATGGCACTTATGTAAAAGGCACTATGTTCTATGCTTTATAAATGTTATTAATGTAGAATCAGTGAGGAAAATAATATCATCCTTTCACTCTGGCTAATATTTAGAAAAGATAATATATAATTCATACACAGACACATAGAGACCTAGAAATGATTACAGATGTGTGGAGCATGAGGATAGTAGAGGCTGAGTATTCTGTGTATAGAATAATAGGTGTGGTGGTGGTAGGTACACAGGATTTCATGCAGTAACTGAAGAGCTGAGTTTCTTGACATTTTAAATAGCAAAATGTCTTGAGAAATGTTGAAGAAAAAGATGTAACTAGGCAAAGATAATGGTTTATATACTTCACCTGGGTAAGATACTTTTTGTGTTTGATAGTGAGATCTAAACTGGTGGTGTCTGTTAAAAGTGTTAGAACTAATTTAAGCAATACTTTACTAATTTTTCCAAATGATGAAAAAATCCCGTTTCTCTGTGTTAATGAAACTCTGTACAGGATATTTTAGGAAAATAAGTAAAATACTTGTGTCTAGATTCAGGCTCCAGGTACATGAATTTTAGGTACAATTAGGAAAAAAATCAATTCCTGAGAGGCTATTTCTAACATATTTTAAAAATGTTTTCTGGTCAGTGTTTTGGAGAAACTTAATCTGTGTTTACTGTATCGCATTCGGGACATTTGGATTTGAGTCCTATTGCCTCACTGATGACGTTTGAATTTGGAAGATTTCCTAACCATTTATCACTAGGCCTTAAATTTCTTATCTATGAAAAGAAGTTGCTTAGATACTTGCTCTGTTTTCTTTCAGTTAAAAGGGAGAAGTTGAAAGATTTGCATGTCATTTTCCTATATGCTCTAATAGCATTTTTTAATTAAAAAGTTGCAATCTTCACTGTAAAAGCACAAAGATTAAAAATGTGTATATTTCTATCTCTATAAAACTATATTCATATTTATTTTCCTGAAAAGATTGGGGACTTATCGTAACCCATTTTTGTTATGTTTTTTCCCTTGATAATGTATTGTGAACATTTATACATATTATGATTTATAAGTGGCTAAATGGAATTATGCTATGTTTTTTAAAATACTTTTATTAGGGGCACCTAGGTGGCTTAGTCAGTTAAGTATCTGACTTTTTTTTTTTTTTTAAGATTTTATTTATTTATTTATGAGAGACACACAGAGAGAGGCAGAGACATAGGCAGAGGGAGAAGCAGGCTCCCTGCGGTGAGCCTGATGTGGGACTCCCAAGACCCCAGCGGAAGCAGGGCCAGGACCTGAGCTGAAGGCAGACTTTCAACCACTGAGCCACCCAGGTGCCCCAGCATTTGACTCTTGATTTCAGCTCAGGTCACAATCCCAAGGTCGTGAGATTGAGCCATGCATTGGGCTCTGCCCTGGGTGTGGAGCCTGCCTAAGACTATGTATCCAGCTCCCAGTTGTCCTTCTCCACCTCTGCCCCTCTCAAATAAAATAAAATAATAAAATAAAATAAAATAAAATAAAATAAAATAAAATAAAATAATAAAATAATTTTTATTGAATGTTTAGTTTTTCAATTATTGTACTCTGAATAATGCTATGTTTAACATTCTTATAGATTGATCTTTGTACAGATACTTGATTATATCTTTAGCATAAATTCTTAGGTGTAGAATTATTTAAATCTTAAATACATTTTAAGGCAGTTTAATATTTTGTTGTCGAGCTATGCCAAAAGTTTATATCAATTTTAATTTGCAACATCTAATAATTCATTCAACAAATAATTCATTCAACAAATTCATTATTTAGTGCTTATTTTATATTGGGAAGACATGAATGAAGTGAGATATTGAGAGAAATAGTGGAAGAGAGCAGGGTAGGTCTGTTCTGCATTGATCATTAACCATCAAAAAACTTCAAGAATTTTAGAAGCAAAATAATATTTTATTTTTTATTTCTTTGCTATTAAGCAGAATTTTTTTTTTTAAGTTACTTTGATGACAGTTTTGTATTGGGATTATTTGTGCTGACTACCTTGATTGGCTTCTGTGTCCCTCCTTGGTGAAGGAGGAAGGTGACTCTAATGTTAATTGCTCTCCTCCAATTGGTTGCAAATCATAGGATGTTTTTGCTGTCAAAATTAGAATTTTTCTCGGGTGTTTGGGTGGCTCAGTGGTTGAGCGTCTGCCTTCAGCTCAAGGCGTGATCCCGGGTACTGGGATTGAGTGTGGCATTGGGCTCCCAGCAGAGAGTCTGCTTCTCCCCCCACCTATGTCTTTGCCTCTCCCTCTCTGTGTCTCTCATGAATGAATAAATAAAATCTTTTAAAAAATAATTAGAATTTTTCTCATCAAAATTAGAGGACTTTCCTTTCCACTATGTGTTGGTAATAAGCTGGTCTTTTTGTTTGTTTGTATGTTTTATTGTTCTCATCATGTTAGTTCTGTTCTGTTTTCTTTTTTTCCTCTTTTTTATGGTTCTGTTTTGTGTTTTAAAGTGACATTTCTAAAGTACCATTTTTCCTACTTTAAAACCTTTATACTCATCAGTACAATTGTTCTTCTATGGGACTTCTGACTCTTATCTCTAGTTGCTTTTAAGATTTTATCACTGTACTAGCTGCTCTTCATAATATTTTTAGGCATGGATTTACTCTTATCTATGCTGCTAAGGACTTCATTATGTTTTTCAACTATTTAAGAGAATTATCATTATCACTTCAAATATTTCCCCTTGCCCATTCTATTTAATTTTCTTTGTTCCTTCTGAAAATCTTGTTATATTTATTTTGGATTGTGTTATTCTATTGCCTGTATCTCTCAGTCTTTTACATTTTCCATCTCTTTGTTAATATGTGATAAATTCTTGTGAATTTCTTTCTAGTTCATTAACTTGACTATTTCTATTTAGCCTGCTCAACCTATTAGGCTTTTAATTTATTATTTTTAAAAGATTTTATTTATTTATTCATGAGAGACACATACAGAGAGAAAGAGAGAGAGAGAATGGCAGAGAGAGGCAGAGAGAGAAGCAGGCTCCCTGTGGGGAGCCCAACATGGGACTCAATCCCACGTCTCCAGGATCCTGCCCTGGGCTGAAGGTGACACTAAAACACTGAGCCACCCGGGCTGCCCTAGGCTTTTAATTTAAAAGCTACTTTTCCCACAACTTCTATTTAGTTCATTTTCAAATCTATCAATTATTTTTCTTATTGTAGCGATAGCTTATTTCTTCTGGCACTTGTTTCTTATTCTGATTCTCTATTTCATTCCTTCCTACTTATGGTATTTCCAATTGTTTTCATCATAAAAAGTTCTTGTGGTAGTAATATTTCTTTTATAGTATCTGATAAGTCTCACTTGTGGTATTTATTTTCCGTGTGATATTTCTGGAAATTTGTGATATATCTTTTAGTTTCTTCTTTCATTTCTGGTACCTGGTAACTTCCAGGGGTGTGCTAGTAGATGTTTAATTATCAGGTCTCTGAAGAAAGCTTGGTTTGTAGCATTTGCCAGTTTCTATGGTATAAATATTCTCACCAAAGCCAATTTTAAACTACTGAAGTGGTATCATCAAGCTTGGAGTTGGGAAAAGCTGTGCACAATCAGCTTTTGCAAGCTGATCGTAGGAGCCAACTTCAGAACACCACTGGCAATTTTCCTTTTCTAATGCAAATTCAGCTGCACATTAACTACTTTTTGTTACAGTTTACCCAACTCATCTAAAGTTTTGTGATGTTTAAGAGTTTCCATGTTAGCTAACACTACCAGGTTTCTGGACCAGAAGCAATGCTTTATGTCCGATATTAAGAAAACTTAAAAATGTATGTATTATAATTCTTGAATTGGGGAATTTTGCTGTTTTTATATTTCTTTTTTTTTAAGATTTTATTTATTTATTCATGAGATACACAAAGAGAGGCAGAGACATAAGCAGAGAAGGAGAAGCAGGCTCCATGCAGGGAGCCCGATGTGGGACTCCATCCCGGGACTCCAGGATCACACCCCGAGCCAAAGGCAGACGCTCAATCGCTGAGCCACCCAGGCATCCCTGTTTTTATATTTCTTATTTTATATGTCCTTTGTCTTAATAATCCTTCATATTTCTTAGGTATTTGCTTCCTTCTCATCTCTTACATTCTGGTCTCTATTGCTTTACTCCTGCTAAATAAGTTTATCAAAGGATTTCTATGGAAGCATCATGTTGTTACATGAACAATATTTTAAGAGATTCTTAGCTTTTTGATATAGACAAGAACAGATTACTTGGAAGGAAATAGTAATTATTAGATATTGAATATTATTTATTAGAAAGTATTTTGTGTATTTACATACTTATGATTAGAGACATTAAATTATTTTTACCAAAAAAATTATTTTTACCTTTATACTGAACTGATGGTGTGCTTCTAGATATTTGTATTGAGAGTGCTCTAAATCAGAAGTTGGTAACCTTTTCTTTTTCCTTTTAAATTTTATTTTAATTTTTTAAATTATTTGTTTTTATTTTTTAAGTAAGCTCTGTGCCCAGTGTGGGGCTTGTACTCACAACCCTGAGACCAAGAGCTGCATGCTCTACTGACCACCAGCCAGGTGCCCCTGGCAAACTTTTCTATAAAGAATTGGATAGTAAATATTTTAGGCTTTGCAGGCCATATAGTTTCTGTCACAGTAACTCAAATCTACCATTATAGCATGAAAGCAGCCTTAGACAATATGTGTAAACTAATGAATGGCCTTGTTCTAATAAAATTTTATTTATAAAAATAGGTGGTGAGTTGAATTTAGTCCATGGGCCACTTCTGCTCTAAATGATAGTCCATAGACCAAAAGATTTAATAGTATCTTAAAGTGAGCAAATGCACAGTTCTTAATAGAAAATTAAATTTAAATCTATTTTCTCTATCAGCACTAAAAAGATGATTACTTATTTTATGGTATATTTACTTTTATTTGTTTTTTTAAATGTACATTTTTTATACATAGCTGGGAGAATTCTTTTGGACATAGACAGTATTTTTTTTGGTAATTAACAATAATTATCTAATTTTGTACGTATGCTTACAGTCTATTAAGAGAGTCATCTGTTAATAAGTCGGATATGTAATAAATGCAAAAATTATTTACAGATGAGTTTGTTGCATATTAGTTCAACTTGGAAAGTGCTGGATCTCCAACATTTTTTTGTAATCAATTGTTCATTTAGTTTTTTCTTGTGGGTATTGTAATTCAGTGACAAACCATGGGAGCCTGGAGCTGCCCAGAACTGATTTTTTTGTGTCTGTGAAGCTTCTCAAACCTCCTGTGGTTTAGTTGGCACATCTCAAATACAAAAGAATTTAAATATTGATCTAAGCTATTAAAACACATTATAGTTACATTTTTTTATAGTAGCTGCTGTGCACCAATTCAACCTAATAAATTCTTAAGTATATCTCATTCATACAACTTGGCCTACTGCTTTGCTCAGAGTAACCATTAATTCATACAGGCTTGTAATGAGAGAAACTCAGTATAGTACATAGCAAGGAGCGCACAGGAACAACCAGTAATTGAAAGCTCTAAGCTCCCCAAATTATCATTCCTCCCTTTTCAAGTTACTCATGGGTCCTCTATTACACCAAGATATTGTCACTAATTACATTTTAGACTAATATTGAGACAATGCCCTGGCCATTTATGTTGTTTCTATGCAATGGTGCCAAATGCTTTCTGCCATGCTATCAGGAAATATAATTACCAAACTATTTTTTGTAATTCCCTGAGATTATCATACTGAACATTCTTTTGCTTTTAATGACCCTTTGTGGAACAAGAAGTTTCTGCAGTGACTTAGTGACTTAGTCATGGTGCTACATTTGGAATCATTATAATGCAACCAGGAAAGATCAGGATGCTTGCTTCCCATAGCAAGATTATTCACTCATTAAAAATTAATGAAAATACATTGTTCATTTCAGGTGGTGGGCTGGAGTTATTATTTCCCACATGCCCAATTCAGCAGTACAGAACTAAAACAGCTTTGCTGGGTAGCATTTCTGAGGTCAGCTGTGTTGGACTCTTCCATTCTATCACTACTACAAACTCCTCATTCCTAGTTTATTAACATCAAATTAATTGAAAACTTATAGATATCAATATGCAAAGATAATGAAAATACTTAGATTTGTGCTAGAGAAGGAAAGAAGCTTTCTTTCATTTGATTCTTCTTTTATTCAGTAAGCATTTACTCGACACTAACTATATATTAAGAATAGTGTTGGGCCCTGGGGTTGTGAACATGAATAAAACATAGTCCCTTTCCTTGAGAAGGTCATAATGTAGTATGGAACAGACATATGAACAGTTACAATATTATAAGATATTTGTTCTAAAAGTATGAATAAAGTGTTGTGACAAGACTGAAGGAAAATATTAAAGAATGGCTGGGAGAACATTTCCCCATTGAATGCATGCTGTAAGATAATGAGTCAATAATGAATGGAAATTTTAAATGCTGGAAATGAGCATTTGGAAAATGGAAATTAAATAAAAAATATCGTTTATAATAACATTAAAAACATAATTGCTTAAGAAAATCTTAAAGTTGTGAAATAACTATACAGAGAAAATATGCAACAAATATAAAATACTTTTCTTTGTAATGTATTAATTTCTTTTCAAATAGAATTGCTTATTTAAAACAAAAATAATAGCAGTCTGTTATGGAGTTTATAAAGTATTATGTATAAGTAAAATAAATGACAACAATCATTTACAGGACCAGAGGAGAAAATTGAAGTAGACTATTGTAAGTTTCTTAAATTATATGTGAAATAGAATAATATTATTTGAAGTTACATGACTAAAAATTAAAAATGCAGGTTGTAACTCTAGAACAACCACTAAAAAAAGTATAACTAGTAAGCTATTGGATAAAATAAAATGGAAAACAAAAAGACAGTTGTTCCTAAGAAGGCTGAGAATGAGGAAAAATAGAATAAAGAATACAGGAGTAAAATATGAAACATATAGTACAGTGTTAGGCTTGATGTCAGCAGTATTCATATTCACTTTAAATGTAAATGGACTAAATATATCTATTAAAAGACAGAGATCATCAGCATCTCCTCACTTCTATCCAACATAGGATTGGAGCCAACAATTAGGCAAGGAAAAGCAGATTGGAAAGGAAAAAGAAAAAACTATCTTCATTTGAAGACAACTTCTCTGTGTATAAGGAAAATCCTAAACAACCTATAAAATATTTACTCGTTTTAATAAATGAGTATAGCAATGTGGTAGAATACAAGGTCACTTACAAAAATTAGCATTATTTTAAAAAATAAGCCTTTGGGAAATGGAAATTAAAAATATACCATTTACATTAGCATCAAAAATGTAAATGCTAAAGAATAAACTTAAAGGAAAACATACAAGATCTATACACTGCAAACTACAAAACATTCCTGAGGTAAATTAGAGAGAACAAAATAAATGGGCAAATATACTATAATTATGGATAAAAATATCCAATATTGTTGAGATATTTTTCTTCCCAAAGCAATCTATAGTTCTAATACATTCTCAATCAAATTCCAGAAAGTTAAAAAAAATTTTTTTTTTTGAAATGTCAGGCTGATTTTAAAGTCCATGTGGAAATGCAAAGACCTAAAAGAATCTTCCAAATAAAAAGAAAAAAAAAATGGAGAACTTACCTCATTTGAAGAACTTACAATAAAACTCCGTAATCAAGATGGAATGATACGGGTGTAAATACAGACAGTAGGTCAATGGGACAGAACAGAGTCCTGAAATAGATCAACACTTGTATAGCCAATTGATTTTTTTGGCTAAGGGAACAAGGCAACTCAATATGGGAAATTTTAGGACCATGAATACTTGAACAACTGGCTATTTATAAGGAAGAAAATGAACCTCAATATATACCTTAACATATAATCCCACCATAGATTAAAATTAATTGGAAGTAGAGACGCCTGGGTGGCTCAATGGTTGAGTGTCTGCCTTCGGCTCAGGGCATGATCCCGGGGTCCTGGGATCAAGTCCCACATCGGGCTCCCTGTATGGAGCCTGCTTCTCCCTCTGCCTATGTCTCTGCCTCTCTCTGTGTGTCTTTCATGAATAAATAAATAAAATCTTAAAAAAAATTAATTGGAAGTAGACCATATTACTAAAAGTAATATGAACAATGTAAAGCTTCAAGAAGAAAATGTGGAAGAATATCTTTCTAAACTTGGTGTGGTCAAAGATCCCTTGATAGAATCAAGAAAGCACTATTAATAAAAGAAAAATAAATGATAAAATAATTTCATAAAATTAAGTATTACTAGAAGACAGCATTTTAAAATTAAATATGCAAGCTACAGACTGAAAGAGGATATTCATAATGTGTATCTGACAGAAAACTTTTATCTGAAATAAATGAAGAATTTCTATAATTTGTAATAAAAAGACACATAACCACCTCCCCCTATGCACAGTCCACCACCAAATGCACAAGATTTCAAAAGGCATTTAACCAAAGATGTTAAATAAGTGGCCAATAAACATGTGAAAATAAGCTCAATATCATTAGCAATCAAGGAAATAAAAAACCATAACAAAATATTACTAACTGTCCACTAGAATAATTAGAATTTAAAAAACTGACAGCACTAAATGTTGGCAGGGAGGTAAAACAATTGAATTTTCATACATTGCTGCAAGTTGACAATGTGCCTGATAATGTGACTGTTTTTCAAAATTTAATAAAACATATTCCTAATCTCATGATCCAACAATTTTTTCTCATGCTATTTTTCATGAGAGGAATGAAAACATATTTAACAAAAATACATGTACATAAATATACATAGCGGAATTATTAATAACATTAAAAAATAGAGGCACCTCAAATGTCCTAAAGCAGAATGGACAAGCACCCTGTGATTCATTAATCTTGGCCATAAAATGAATAATTAGTAAAACTTATGCCAATATGGCTGAATACTAAAAGCATATTACTGAGCAAAAGAAGCTCAACCAAAGAAAGTGTATACTGTATGTTCATTGATATGAGTTCTAGGACAAGAAAAACTAATTTATAATGAAAGAAGTTAGACCATTGTTTGCCTCAGAGTTGGGGAATATTGTCTAGAAAAGAGCAAAGGGGTTTTTAGACAATTTTTTATCTTCACTGAAATGTGAGTTACATGGATATGTGCTTTTGTCAAAACTCATCAACCTATACACTAAAGAACTGTTCATTTTACTATGTGTAAAATTATACCTGTTTTTTTATTTTATTTTATTTTTTTTATTTTTTTATTTATTTATGATAGTCACAGAGAGAGAGAGAGAGAGAGAGAGAGGCAGAGACATAGGCAGAGGGAGAAGCAGGCTCCATGCACCGGGAGCCCGACGTGGGATTCGATCTCGGGTCTCCAGGATCGCGCCCTGGGCCAAAGGCAGGCGCCAAACCGCTGCGCCACCTAGGGATCCCTGTTTTTTTTTTTTAAGTGGCACTGTCAGGAGGGATTCCTGACTCCTTTTTTTTTTTTAAGATTTTATTTATTTATTTATGAGAGACAGAGAGAGAGAGAGAGGCAGAGACACAAGAAGAGGAAGAAGCAGGCACCATGCATGGAGCCGGACGTGGGACTCAATTCCGGATCCCCAGGATCAGGCCCTGGGTTGAAGGTGGCGCTAAACCGTTGAGCCACCCGGGCTGCCCTATACCTGGTTTAAAACTAAATTTAAAATTTTAAACAAAGTAGATGTACTTGGCAAAAATAATACATAAATTTTATGGAAATCTCATGGATATGATAAAATAATCTCACAGACTAAAATTTGAGAAGTTGTTTGTTTTGTTGTTTTATTTTTTACTTTTCCGATTATATTTTAGTAATTATTTTATGGGGGAGGTTTACCTTCTTCAGGAAGTCTAGAAGTAGAAAAGTTCCAGAATTTTTAATTCAGTAGTTTAATGTTATCATCAAGCACAGTTTCTTCTATTCTTCCTGCTTTACCCTCCTTGACATTTCTCTTTAAGATCATTTCCCATCAATGGCTTTTATGAATGTTTTGGTTCCAGGCATTTGTGCCTACAGAGCAACTCCCAGCAAAAGAATAAATGACCACTAGTTCCTTGTGTCACTTGAATTTTTTGACAAATATTTAACATATCAAATGGTATTTTATATATGTAGGCTATAAAAAATAATAATGAAACAAACATACAAGACTCCACCATGCAGCTTGAAGTTGACATGGATTCTTGGTCTTTATTACTCACATTAATAGCAGTAGCTAGAATGTCAATATTCGTGGTAGTTCCTCAGGCCCCTAATTCCAAAGGGTGATTCAAAGAAAGTCAGGTGACTACTGCATATATAGTGGGTTCCGCTATAGACGTGGAACTCCAAGCATAAGGAACCCAAATCTTTATAATTGGCAATAAGCACGGCTTGCCCCAGAGAAACATCATTTCTTTATTATACTGGTGAGTGATCAAACTTGCTCTTTGTTCAAGAGAGAGATAGTATCTCTGTCTTCCAAGATTGTTTGCTATATAATTACCCTTGAGAAGATAGTCTGGAATAATGACAGCCGGTGCTTCTGTTTGCAAGACATGCCAGAATGTGAGAGACCTAATTAGAGAATTGTCTTTCAACAGGGGTGTGCTTCCTCCCCACCCTCTGCACTCTGTATTTATGATGCATTACCTATTGTCTCAGCATTATTTAATGCATAGTTTCTTCTTTTCCCAAATATCTGCAATGCAGACTTTAACATAATCAGGCTTCCACCTATGTGTGTGTCTGTTTTTGGCTCTTTATTAATTTATAGGTCTATCTGCATCAATCTCTCATACGTTTTCTTACTGCAGCTTTGTACCCTCCTAACCTTCACAGACAAAACACCCACTCTCTTTTCTTTAGGAATGTCTTCTATGCTCTTGCCCATTCTTTTTGAAATTTAAAAAATCTGTCAATTCCTATGTATTTTTTCTTGCAATTCAGACTCCTGGGATTGTGTTGCTAGCTTTCCTAAGGTTTGCTTAAAACTTCTATTAAACAAACTGAGAGTTACTGGAGGGGAGGTGTATGGGAGATGGGCTAAATGTTGGGCATTAAAGAGAGCACTTTTTGGGATGAGCACTGGATGAATCTCACTAAATTCTACCCCAGTGCTACACTGGATGTTAACTAACGTTAATTTAAATAATTAAAAAAGCTATTCAGAACTATTGTGAATGTACCTCTTCAAGTCAATAGAACAAACAAATGAAAAAATTTCCTCTATTAAGCTCAGTCTGGTGTCTTCAATGTGACTTCCTACCATAGATAGGTTCTAAGCTTTGTTTCCTTGGCTCTACATTTTATTTATTTATTTATTTATTTATTTATTTATTTATTTATTTATGATATTATTTATTCATGAGAGACACACAGAGAGAGAGAAAGACAGGAAGAGACACAGCAGAGGGAGAAGCAGGCTCCATGCAGGGAGCCTGACCTGGGACTGGATCCTGGGTCTGAAGGATCACGCCCTGGGCTGAAGGCAGTGCTAAACCGCTGAGCCACCTGGGCTGCCCTACATGCTACTCTTTAAAAACTAAAGTCCTCATCTTCAGACATCACCAGTTGGCCTGGGTACAAGTGGCAGCTTCAGCTCTTTTACCTCTCTGCATGAATTCTTTGCATTATTTTCAGTCTCTTATAATTTTTTTCTTTTCTTTTTTGACAGATTAGTTATGCATTAAAAATATTTTGTATATTTTTTCTAACTTTTTTAGGACTTTTACACCGAAAAGTGGTTTTCAGGATATCTAATCATTCATATTGCCAGAAACAGAAGTCTCTTGTCAATTGTGGTTTTAAGATTGTTTAGCTCACAGAATTGTGTCTTGCACACAATAAACATTCAGTAAAGTGTGCTTAACTGAATTGAAAAGGTTTCAGTTGGATTTCTCTGATGTTGCCTCATCATACTCAAATAAGTACCTAATTTAGCATTACCACCATTACATTATTTTATCCTCTCCTTAAAAAATGATTGATTTAATCCTCTCCTTTACAAAACTATAAAATATTTCCAACATATGGAAAGTAATATAATTGAAATCTTTGTACTTAACCTCCAAGATTAAACTGATGTTAACTTAGTGCCCATTTATTTCAGTTTTGGTTTTGTGATCGTATAACAAAGCAATGTACATAATTTTGTATATTTAAAATTTTTATGTCAATAAGTCAGTGATCTTCAAACCCTTTTGAAACTTGCTTTTATCCCACTCAACATCATGTTTGAAAAATTTATCTATGCTGATACCTTAAACTCGAATTCAGTTATTCCAAGGCTTGTATATAATTCTATTATCAATTATAGTTTATTTAAGAGTCCCTCTATTCTATGATAAACATCCTTACATATATGTTTTTGAGCATATGTTTGAGATTTAAAGTTAGATGCCTAGAACTGAAAGTGCTATAAAAAAAAAGGTGTTCTAGGGATCCCTGGGTGGCGCAGCGGTTTGGCGCCTGCCTTTGGCCCAGGGCGCGATCCTGGAGATCCGGGATCGAATCCCACGTCAGGCTCCCGGTGCATGGAGCCTGCTTCTCCCTCTGCCTGTGTCTCTGCCTCTCTCTCTCACTGTGTTCCTATCATAAATAAATAAAAATTTAAAAATAAAAAAAAATAAAAAAATAAAAAAAAGGTGTTCTAAACTTTAACTTATTAAGTATATTCAATTCTTTATATCAAATCTTTATGATTATGATAGTATTAATCATTATAAAAATAGAAAATTTTTACTTTATTTTATTATTTAATGTTTATAATTTATGAAAAGTACCTAATACTAGTCTGGATACAGATAATGCCAAATATATGTTATGCATGACACCTTGTGTTTAACTCAAATTATATTAAAATTTATACTATTAAATAATGAACAATAGGTGATTTGGAAATTTATACCCCCCCTTTTTCTATAGGTATTTATGAGCCTCCATTTATTGTACTACTGCAGTGAACCAACCTTGGATGTGAAAATTGCCTTTTGTCAGGTGTGTGTTCTTACAGGTAAAACAAGGTACAGTATATTCCCTTGTATTTCCATTTTGCATTTCAGCTTGTATATATTACACACCAAGTTAGGGTTTATGTAGTATTAAAAATAACTTGGGAATAAGAAGTGAATAGTTAGAATGTTTTTTCTGTTCCAGTACACTTGTTAGAATGGGAATGAAGATAATTCTTTTTAATGATTATAAATATAGTATTTAATCACTGTGTAAAGTGATTTCTTACTGGATTTTATTTATACTTAAGGTCACTAATGTCTTTCCAAGTACTTGAAATGTAGCTTGAATCATCAAAATAGCTGACATCTGTATTATTGTTCCTCATCATAAGGACTCATGAGCCCTCTATAGCAGATCTTCAATACCCACAGATAATAACGTGCCAGGGGTTCTCAGTTTGTTTTTTGATGCCCAGTGCTAACTGATAATTAGTAAAAAGGTAAACAACAATAACAGCAAATAAAGGTATATTTAACCTACAATGAACCATAGTAAGAAAGTAGTGTGCATGGACCAGATAAGAGTCTGCTCTCCTGTATTCACATACATTCTATTCTTAAGAAAAAGAGGTTACCTGGGGTGCCTCTGCCTACTCTACAGTTATGCTTAGGGTAATTCTAACTTCAGCCTGTTGTTATGTTGTAATTAATAGTGCTCCCTTTTACTCTCAGGATTGTTTTTTGGATAATAAGTTATATAGTAACTTTACTCATGCCCTAAGGATGAAGCAATTCAGTTTTTCTGTAATGATTTTCATTGTTATCTTCTCATTGAGCTGTACTGTAAACAGGAGTAATATGCATCCTTTAAAACAAAGTTTAAAAAATAACTCTGCACCTTCTATTATTTTAATGTAGTCTTTTCTGATTCTGAAAGTAACATGTGCTTATTACAGAAAAGGTAAAAAAAAAAAAACATAAAGAAACATTGGCAAACCTATTCTCTCTAAGCATTAAGTAGAATTTCTATGGGAGAGTAAAATGTGTTACATGCTATGAATAGGATTTATTAGGGGCAGCCCCGTGGCCCAGCGGTTTGGTGCCACTTTCGGCACGGGGTGTGATCCTGGAGACCCAGGATCGAGTCCCATGTCAGGCTCCCTGCATGGAGCCTGCTTCTCTCCCTCTCTGTCTGCCTGTGTCTCTACCTCTCTCTCTCTGTCATGAGAAAATAAATAAAATCTTAAAAAAAAAAGAATAGGATTTACTGATCTGATCTACCTCACCTCCCTGACCTCTAAATGTTGTAATGCTGGCTACCTCAGGCCTTTACATAACTTCTCTTCTATAATAAGAATCCTGGAACTGGACAGCCTTGGTTGGAAACTCTAAATCTATCTATTAGCCATTTACTTTTGACCTCGGGCAAGTTACTTAACTTCTTTGTGCTTTAGTGTCTAAACTTTAAAAAGAGTAAAATAATAGTATCTACCTTTTAGGGTTATGAGAATTAAATGAGTTAATATTTGCAGAGCAATGAGAACAGTGCTGGGATATGTATTTATTAAATAGCTAAATAAATTTACATTCATGGGATCCCTGGGTGGCGCAGCAGTTTAGGGCCTGCCTTTGGCCCAGGGTGCGATCCTGGAGACCCGGAATCGAATCCCACGTCGGGCTCCCGGTGCATGGAGCCTGCTTCTCCCTCTGCCTATGTCTCTGCCTCTCTCTCTCTCTCTCTGTGTGTGTGTGACTATCATAAATAAATAAAAATTTTAAAAAAAATTTACATTCACCTGATGCTCCAATTGAGTTCCTGTTTTAAGTATTAACAATATCTTGACTACTTCCATAGTTTTATCTCCAATCCAAATCTCTCCCCAAAACTAGACTCTTGCCTAACTACCTATTCTACATCTTTGCTTGGATGTCTAATAGGCAAATCAAACTCTGCATACACCAAACCAAATTCCTGATCTTTCTTCCAAAATTGCTCTAATTCAGTAAGTGCTGAATTCACCTTTCCTCTTGCTTAGGATAAAATCTTTGGAATCATCTTTTGGACAACACTTCACATTCAGTTTGTTAGCAAATACCGTTGGCTCTACAGCTCTACATTCAAAATATATCTGAAATCTCACCACTTCTCAACATTCTCTCCACTACTACTTTGATCCAGCCTACTATCACCTCTTGCCTGGATTATTACCAGAGCTTCCACATTTGCTCACTCCCAAAATGGTTTATTCTTAAAACATCAACAAGGGCAATATTTTGAAATGTATAAGTGAAATCATATCATCCCTCGGTTAAAACCAAAACAAAACAGAAAAACCTTTCAATGTCTTCCCATTTCACTTAATGGTAAAAACCAAAATTCTTATTATCATATAGCCACCTAGAGACCCCTTCACTGAAATGCTCTTCCTCCTTAGCCCACTCCTCCACCATTGTCAGGGCTTTGCTCAAATGTCATTTTTTAAGGGAATCTTTCCTCACTATTCTATTTAAAATTGCCCCTTTCTTTCTCTGCCTACCCAACTTCCCAGCCTTTATTTTTTCCCTCCATAACATGTTTTGATATACCATATATATAACCAGTATGTGTTTCTCTCTACTAAAATGCATTTCTCACATGGGCAGGAATTTTTTGCAGTGGTGTGCTGGAGCCAGCTCACACAGGCTCACAAGAGTTGATTTTGCACCTCTCTCCCCAACTCAAAGTTCAGTGAAAAGAGGCTGGTAGATCGAAGTCTGTTATTATAGGAATATGTACATTATGTAAATAAGCAATTAATACAGTTAGTCTCCTCCCTCCCTGCAGTTGTTGAATATTTACCCAACACACTATTGGAATTTTGTCTCTTCTGCACATAGTATGGCATGGGCTCTCCCTGAATATTTGTGTATGAATCAATGAATGGCAACATGTTTGGTTTGCAACTATGACTGCTCTTTGGTTGAAATGAGCAGGCTTGAATTTTGGGGTAGAATATCTGGGCCCTACCACTTGCAAGCTATATGACTGCATGCTATTTCATTAGCTTCCATGAGCCTATTTACTATAGGCATTAACTTTATAAAACAAACCACAAGAACTAATTCAAGATTTACATATCTCAAGATTAAATCTGAACTTCAAAAATTATCAGTAAAAAAGGTCTTAAAACTTATGCTATATTTTTAAATCCAGAGTCTTTGTGTGGGTTGAAGTTATTTTTTATATCGGTTCCCAATATTTTGGTGCAGATGCAGGATGTCTATTTCTAGTAAGAGTTCTTTGAAAGCAAAGGAATAAAGAGAAGTGAAGCATGAACTTTATTAATGACTGAATCTTTTTCTGCTTACTATGAGCTTTTGGTATCTAGATACATGCATATTTGATAACTTCAAAAAAATCTAAAAATATAGCAAGCAGAATGTTGCTGGTCATGACTCAGAGCATTTTATTTACTTTCCATGTAGAATTTTCATTTGATAATGTTTATTTATTTACTTTTCTTTTCTGTAGCTCTGCCTGCTTTACTGCTCTAGCGATTTAGAGAAAAGAGTGTATTCATTTTTTAGAGGCAGAGTTATCTACTGGGATTTACTTTCAAACTATGTTTTTTGGAAGCTTCTTATTTCATGAGACATCTCACACATTCTTGGTATGCTGTGGTGTTTACCCACCAGCAGGGTTAGGTCACTCCCAACTTCCTGCCAGACAGACAATGAACAAAGATCTTAAGTAACTTGTCAAGTGATGAAGTATTTTCAGAATCCAGGTCTCTTGAGCCTTAATCTGTGTTTTTTTTTTAATATTATGTTATATTTCCAATTTTTTTCATTTGTTATCAATAAGAAGTTACAGAAAATATAGAGAACAAAATTGCCCAGATAGTTATCAATAGGGAATATATACATTATCTGTAATAGTGTTAATCTTATTTTTTAGTTGAATCATATGAAGAACATGGGAATCATTGAATTTTTTAGCTACTATTAAATTTTCTTTTCTTTTCTTTTTAAATTCCAACAAGCACTTTTTGCAGGCAAGAGGTCTCTCATTATATTCTGGGGAGAAATTTGTCTTTGTAATGTTAGACAATAAAAGAATAATCTTTAGTTTGGACTATTATGAATCCTTTAAAAATATAGACTGATAGGGAATTGAAAGTGCAAACACTCTGGATCCTCCTGAGAAAGAGGTAGGCCTTCTTAGCTTTCTTTTCTCAATTCAACAGAGAATCACAGAGCTGTTTAATTTCATTTTTTCAAATTATTAAAAGATCTGTAAAAAGTGCTATTTTTGGAACTCTGTTGTACTGAACAGTTGAGTCAGGATTTTAACCAAGGAATATATACACACAGAAATGTGTTTTGGAAACCGCATGCATGTCCATGGGTATCTTAGCATTATTACATCCTGAAGTGCATGACCATTAGTTGTACAGGCTTGTGTTTTCCCCTCTTAATGGTGACTCCCTCGGGGCCAGGACCAGGGCAACCTCATCTTTGATTTCCAAGTCCAGAAATCTACCTTAATTCTGTAGATGTTCAATAAATGCCTTGAATATAAGAGTGTAAATAAAACTTGAATATAAGAGTGTAAATAAAACTTAATAGAGAAACACCATTTCCCAAGTAGAAATTCGTTTACTTGCTTTTCAAAATCAAGTCAATTGCTCAGCATCTAACATTTTATAAGTGTACATTAATAGATTTAATTGCATTTTGGTTATTTTGCTATTACAAATCAGTGTCAACCAAACAATTATCTAAACGTTATTAACTTACTGTCCTCTCTAAATGTTACTGATGCTTGTGCTGGTTATGAGTCATTTAAAATGTTTTCTTAATTTTGTATTTTCGCAGAGAGTTCAAATTAATGAATCAAGAATTATAAATTTAAGTAGAACTAGAAATAAAGAGATTGAATCTATTGAGGTTCTTTCTGGCTATGACAACAAAACTCTTTCTGTGTCCTTACATTTTTTATGCAAGGAGATATTTATGTACTGACTAATTAATTATTGATTGATTCTATCATAATGTATACAACACATCTTAACTGAGTACCTATAATATAAACCTGCAACTTGTAAAAACTAGGGACACAGGATGAATGATATGGTTACTGTCCTCAAAGAACACACTGTCTAGTCTAAAGCATGCTAGACAGTGGCTGGGCTTATAACTTGAAAACCTATTCCTCTGAGTTAAAAAGCTAGGCAATAGCTATGTGCTAAAGAATGAGTCAGAAAAAAACCAAAACCCTGATAGTTATTGAAGAAGACTTTATTAAGATT
The DNA here is from genome assembly GCF_018345385.1 of Vulpes lagopus. Taxonomy (NCBI): domain Eukaryota; kingdom Metazoa; phylum Chordata; class Mammalia; order Carnivora; family Canidae; genus Vulpes; species Vulpes lagopus. The sequence goes on along the minus strand of NC_054829.1, from coordinate 85,407,141 downwards.
TTACCTCATTTAATCTTCACAACAGTATTAATTATCAAAGATATAATCCAATTATATTTTTTTCTGGAGTTGGAAATCTCAACTATTATACTGGAAGGTCTTTCTCCAGTCCTCTTAGGAACTTTTTGAAATCTTACACTGGTTCTCAGTGTTTTTACTGAAGTGAGTAGCAGTTAAATATAACAATAACCAACAGACTATGATTAAATGCAAAGAAGCTTAAGATTCTATTGGTCACTGGTAGAAAAAAAAGAACTTTTATATAAATTCCAAAAGATGTTTGTGATATATAAAATCAAAAATATTACTGAGGATATGACAAAAATAGTTTCATTGTGAGGTTGTTATCATCAAATTGTTCTTCACTGTCTTTTTGAGCTCTTACTGTTTTTTGGTATAAACCTTATTAGACATGTTGGCTGAGACTGAGAATGTTAATTTTTTTTCTAGTTAAAATGTGTTTTTTGTAAACAGACATAAAATACTGCTGGACAACTTGACTAATTAATTACATTTTATTTTATTTCTCTAATGTCTGTATAATAAAAGCATTATGTGTATATGTAATAATTTTCTTAGCTACAGATGATGAAAATTTACTCTTAGCAAAATTGCTGACCACTTCTAATTTATTATTTTTTAGTATTCAGATGTTTTCCTGCCTTTGATCTTTAGAAATTTCAGGATGTCAACAAATATTTTATGGGCTGCATTCACTTTTTAGAGCTTTTTATAAATATGGAAATAATTAAACCTAAAGATAGGTATTCTGGAATGCCCATGGAATGGTTTAGTTTTAAGTGATATGTTCAGATCATAGTACTTAGTACATTTAAAAAATATCATTAAACCCGATGCCAGGGTTATATGGTTTAAACAAACAAACAATAAACAACAGTTCTTTGGTTTTCAGGCGTATTGAATTTGAAGTAACTTGATTTGCTGAACTCTATACCATTTAATAGGGTTATGGTGTTTCTGTTTCAAAGAAAGTGAAATCATCTGGTTAAAATTTTTACACTTAGATGGCCATCTTAGATTGAAAGACTTTAATACTAACATAGAGGCATAGAGCAACAAAGGAAAAGATATTTTGATGGGACAATGCAAAAGAACCATTAAACCAAACTAAAAACCATTTTTGGTGTCCTGTGAAATAAATGGCATTGTTTGTATATTTTAGACTTTGGGGGAGATTGTCTGCCACTTCAAAACATCAATTTAGACACTGACTTCTTTAAGAGAATCAGTAGTTTGAGCATTGGTATATTTAAAGTTCTTGGTATGTCATAAATGAATGGCTATGATTTTGAGGTATAAAAACTGATAAATTTTTCCTTTATTATTTTAGTTTTTCATGTAATAGGGAAAGAAATTTTTTTACCTTAGTTTCTCCTTTTAAGATTTTTTTCCTGTGTATTATTTGAGGAACTCTTCTTTATCTGCTTTTATACATTGCATTTAATTTTGCATACATTAAAAAAAATCCCAATATATATGCCTTAGCACATGGACTGTCCATAGGCAAATTGTTAAAGACATAGCAAACAATGTAATTGCTGTAATTATTGTAAAAACATGGTACATCTTGAATCATGAAGTAAATCACTAAGATATCTATACTCTGAGGATAACTAACATATCTATTTTTATGAATGAACGTTTCATGATGCTTAACAATAGCTTTTTTTTTCCATATGCCCACATGTGACAATGGCTGCAGCAAATTTCAAAAGAATAAATTTAGTGTTAAATTTCTGTCTTATACCTTGGACAGGGTTTTTTTTTTCTAATGATTTATTAATTATCTGAGTTAATGAATAGATTCAATTATGCTACAAAGATTTAAAAAAAGGTAAATATCTTAAGATTTGGTTCTGTAATGATGAACTTTCCTGTATTGATTGATTGTGGGTATGTGTTTAGTTTGCTTGAGGCACAAAAATATTGAACTTGACTTCTTATTGAATGATCTTAACCTGAATATAAATGTAACTTAGTACTGTAAGTTCAATTATGACTGAAGTATTAATCAGGTTAAATGAACTTATTGCCTACATCTTTAAAAATATTTGTGCTATAAAGTATCCCAGAATTATCTGTGGTTTTCAGTGTACAATAAATCATGCTCTGCAAGAAAAGCATCAACGCGGTATTCTATTTTGATCTATATAGTGTTCTTAAGTAATCAATCATTCCTTAAATACACTATTTTAATTCTATATGAGAGTTTGGATAATACATTAAGTGATAATTTTGCTTTTCTGTACAGGTATTATCTGAGGTTGGGGTACATGATAAACAAAGCCTGGATTTTTCAGTAGGTTAAGAAGAATAATGCTAACTTAGATCATGAATTATAAAACCAGTTCCAATCTGGAATGTGTCATTTAACTCTTCTTTCATTCATCTTCTCTAAAGATGAATATTTATTTGATTATATACCCTATACATCTCTAACTCATTCCAGAAAAGCTTAAGGTAGTTACAAAAGTACATATCTAAATAGATGAAAACCCAACTTTGGAGAATATGGAACTACTAGATTTAGGTACTGATTAGATCTTTTTATAATTGTGCATTGGGAGAATCATATATATATCATTTGGATTTAAGAATATTGCTCTTTGTTACATATATGAAAATGGTTCTAGTGTCCATTTTTAAATATATCATTTTATAAACTCTAATTTCCTCTTCTAAAAAATACAGATATTGTTTTATAGATAACTCAGTGAAATTTAGATAACTTGTAAATGTTTGGATTCCTAAATGATTTTTTACTGTCCTTCTAAGGGAGTATAGCCTCTTACTCCTACCCTGAGAAAGAGTTTCTTGAAAAATGAACTATTATTTATTAACCTGGAAAATTTTTCCTGTCTTAATTATTATTTTTTAAATATTTTATTTATTTATTCATGAGAGACACAGAGAGAAAGATGGTGATACACAGGCAGAGGGAGAAGCAAGGCTCCACGCAGGAAGCCCGACTCGGGACTCGATCCCGGGACCAGGATCACGCCCTGAGCCAAAGGCAGACACTCAACTGCTGAGCCACCCAGGCGTCCCTCCTGTCTTGATTCTATAATACCACTTATTATTGCCTATTTTATACTTTTTTTCTTTATCATAGACAAGCTGGAAATATGTAAATAAGAATTGTAAAATTCTGTGTCGTTAGTTTAGTAGGTTAGATCATTGTGGCAATGAAATCAGAATTCCAAGTTTGATTCGTAAGGAAGAATTTAATATTAAGCTTTTTGAGGACAGGAACCTTATATTCTTGATACTTAGAACATTTTCTGACACATTGTAAGACGAAAATAAGTATTTGTTCAATGAAGAATATACTGCAGTAATAGACCTCAAGTCTCAGGGACTTATCAGAGCAAAAGTTTATTTCTTTTTATACAATGTCTAGAACAGGTCAGCAAAGGGCTCTTCCCTATCTGGTGACTCAGGAATTTTGGCTTCAGCCACCTTGTGACTTATGAATTTAGGCTCTTGCCATCTTGTGATGTGCCAACTAAGACATCAGAGTGTGGAAAGAGATGGATTGTGGTGGCACATTCTCCGAATGTCCCTGCATTTAGCTAACCCTTGCCATTTCTACTGTAGTTTACAGGCCAGAATCCATCACGTGGCTCCAACAGAACTACAGAGGAAGGCATGGAATGTATTGGAGCACAAGAATATTCATGGAACAATGTTTTTGCCACAAATGATAACACAGAAAAATATTCTATTACCTGACCATTCTTAAACCTATTGGTTACATATTAACTGTATAGCAATATCATAGTGTCTTGGAGTAGCACTACAGTTCAAGCCCATTTTTTGTTAAAAGTGTTCTAAAACTGCTAATTAGCTATGTGTCTTTAAAGGGCTTTCTAACTTCTCAATAATAATTATAGTAGTAATAATAATAATAATAAACCATTAAGGGTTTTTTTTATAAGCTTATACTATACTAAGAGCTTTATATAGATTATCTCATTTAATCTTCTCACTAATGAAAAGAAGCAGATTATTGGTGTCATTCTACAAATAAATACACTTGAGTGTAAGATTGTAAAAAAGCTTGACCAAGACTTACAGTCAGGACTCTAAGATAAAAACCGGATTTTTATTCTTTGTTGAAATTCTCAGTCTAGGATTTCTCAATTGGAAAAATGACAATATGAGGTCTTATGTGAAATGATTTATTATAACCCAGCACAGTGTCTGGTCCTAATACTAGCTTGATGCATAGTAGGCTTTGAAGCAGTACTAGCTTTCTTCCTTCATATATAAATAGCAGGAGGCAGAAGCCATGCCTGCTCTATTTTTGATTACTGCCATGTGTTTTTTTCACATAATTGAAAATAATGGTTAAACAATTTAAGTCTTAAAGTTATTATTTCATTATTGATTTGTTATAAGCCATTGAGTCCACAGAGTATCCAACTCTGGGCAACCAATATAAAAGTCATATACATATCAGGCTGTAATCCTCCTTAGAAAGTAACACTTTAAGAAACAGAGTGGAGAAAATATGCTCTTGACAGAAAAAGATCTAATCCTAACTATCATTAAGTATTGTCTCAAATCTCCTCCTTTAAAACTCATACGTAAATAATTTAATTCAGATTAAAATGGATTGAGCACATGCCTTTTTTTGCCATTACAAATGGAATAGGAGGTATGGTTTCTGCTGACTTTAAATAGCCGTCTTGGAATAGCATCATGAAACAACTCAAAATTCTAGTCATAACTATGAGAATGAATAGCTCAATATTATTTGTGCCAAAAGCACAATCACCACCTTTTGGCAGTTACTTTTCAGTATCCAAATAGCAATACTAAAATAATATCCAACAGATTGGCCAGTTAATTTTCTAGAGATGCATTTTGTAGCTAACTTATCTTGGCTATCGTATTGAGATAGATCAATGTTGTATCCATAGCATCTTCAATAGGCCTGGCATATAGTAGGTGATCAATATATATTTAACAACTGAATGCATCAGACCTTAAAACTTTTAAAGCAGTTCTGAAAGTCCAGCTTTCCCTCACCAGCACTGTCTACTTCAACCCTAAATTATGTAATGTTCAGTTAAGTTCAAACTCCAGTCTGAGACAACTGATAAATATAAGGGAAGGGCATGCTATTAATCAATTTCTCTTGATTTTCTAAGCCCTATTCCTATAGCCCACCTTATCATAAGAAAATCATGTAATTGTTCTAAATTCTTTTAGCTCACCTAGTGAATGGATTAGTAAAAAAAAAAAAATAAGAGCACACATTTTGGAATTGAATAAACTTTAATTTATATTAATTTATATTTATTGACACCACTAATTAATGGTTCTAAGACTGTGAGCCAATGAACAACTCTGTATGCCACTCTTTTCACCTGTAGTTAGTGTTAAATATAGTATTTAACAGAATATGAAGTTCACCTTTAGTAGATAAGCCATTAATACTGCTTTACCTTTCTTTCTCCTGTTGAATTATTGAAAGCTGATGTCACATAAATCATATGAAATATATTTTTATGTCTTTGATTAACAATATTGTATTGACTGCCTGATATTTGATTCTCAAAGTTATTATATAAAAAACTATTAAATATATTCTTCCTGAAGTTAAGTACTTGAGAAATTATATCTTTCCTGTGAACTGGTATGATATATTCCATGAGATTAATGAATCAAAACTTGCCATTCATTGTGTTTTGTTGTTGTTGTCATTATTTTTTCCTTTTGGTTTGGTGGAAGAATGACATTGTTTTGTGCTCAAGGTAGTAGATATTTGTAGTGTAAGCCTTCTGGTAAAACTGTCATCTTCCAGCCTGCTTTATTTGAGATCTGTTCCTAAACTGGATTTAATGTTTTTTTTATTCCCATATCTTTGATGGTGTTCTGCATAAATCCTTTTTGGAACCACGCAGAACATATATAATAAATGAATGAAAGAATAAAACGACTTGCTTAAGGTTTCACAGCTGTTAACTACTGGCTTGGTACTATTTTCAGCTATATCATTCAAAGGAAACTAAGGAAACTTAACCTCTAAAAATTTCTAAACCTTAATGTCTCCTGCTCAGATACTGACTAGCAGTAACATAGGACAGTCATGCACAAATGAAAATGGGGAAGGAGTACTTGTGACATATAGGTTATTAAATTTGAGAATAATGCAATCAAGACTTTGGACACCTACACAATAAGATCAGTAATGTAGAATGTTTTTCTTCACAAAATTCCATCGCTATAGGCTAGCAGCTAATTGGTCCTTTCTTACCAATCTGCGTAACATGAAGTCTTGTCATGGAACAGATTATACTCAGATATCTTCTCTAACAAACTGCCTACCCAACTGCCAACAGCAATAACGGCTTCTTTTAATTTAGCTTTAAAATTTTTTGGCAGATGGGGGACAGGGAGGAAATAGGTTTGCTTTGAGTTTTTGTAAAAAAATTCTCATATCCACATAGAAATATTGATTCATTAAACATGAGATTAATATTCAGTGGAGGAATTAGTTATTTCAAAAATAATGTGAATCATTAATAAACTACTCTAAATCTATTATTATTTTGAACCATATTGATTTTCATAAGTTGCCACTGTGGTGGTTTATAATTTTTTAATATAATGTTATGTATTTATAATTAACATAATTTCTTCTCTGGAAAGAGACTTCCATTTTGGTGAGCATTTATGAATACCTTTGGGTTTTAGTATAAATTCAATATAAATTGATGATGGAATGTTTATTTTCATAAACTAATTGAAAGAACATTAGTTGGACCTATATTATACCTATGAGAGAGGGAAACATTTCCCTGGGAATATGACATCTGGGCCTGCTAATGAGGTGCTGATACCATAGAGAGCCACTGTGACATTTCTGATTCCACATCTTTTATTTACTTGGTTTGACCTGCATTGTTTCTAGCTTTTGCCTCTCCAACTAGCTCTCTTTAAGTGGCGATGTCTCATGTCTCTTACATCTACTATTTTCTAATATAGTGGTCATATCGCCAAGAAGTTGTACACTCAAAGAATATGAACTCTTGGCCTTACAATAGTCATGTTGAATCAGAAACTTTTCAGTAGGGCTCAGGAATCTGTTTTTTTCAAGCTCCTCTGGGAGTTCTGATCCATTTTAAAACTCTCCCTAGTGCTTGCTTCTGCAGCACATATACTAAAAACTCTCCCTTATGCTATTGGCCAGTCATGCTGTCCCAATGTGAAATTTTGGTTCTTCCTTTTTTGGGTTCAGCTCATCAGTTTGGTGACTGAACTAAGAATATGCTAAAACACATAACTGGAGAAAAATCTTTTTAGCATTGATAATTTTTTATAGGATACTTTAATGGCATACTTTCATAGGTACATTTTATTTTATTTCTTTTATTTATTTTTAAAGATTTTATTTATTTATTCATGAGAGACAGAGAGAGAGAGAGAGAGAGTCAGAGACATAGGCAGAGGGAGAAGCAGGCTCCATGCAGGGAGCCTGATGTGGGACCCGATCCCAGGACTCCAGAATCATGCCCTGGGCCAAAGGCAGGTGCTAAACCACTGAGCCACCCAAGGATTCCCCCATAGGAACATTTAAAGAGAGAAGTTTACATTTGAACTTTATAATCATAATAAAAATGACCACATGGAAATACAGAATAAAATATATTGTATTAAATATGTTCTAAGCTTTTTGAAATGTAATTTGGATTTGTAAGTTTGGGGCACAGATGAGATCTAAGGGAAGCTTTTCAACACAACATATTTGCCATCAAATTTTTGGTTATGACATCAAACCAAGAAAATGTCCAGTGCTGCTTTCTATCTTACTATTTAATGATTAAAAGCCTTTTCCCAAGGGGTACCTGGGTGGCTCAGTCGATTAAGCCTCCAGTTCTTGATTTTGGCTCAGGTCATGATCTCAAGGTTGTGAGATCAAGCCCATTAGGCTCCACTCTAGGCATGGAGCCTTCTTGGGATTCTCTTACTCCCCTTCCTTTGCCCCTTCCCACCCTACTGGTGCTCCCCCTCCCAAATAAATAAATAAATAAATAAATAAATAAATAAATATTTAAAAAATAGCCTTTTCCCAATTATTTCAGGTACTTTCAAGGATGTGTTTTCTAACTTTTAGGTTTTATGTAAAGTTTAATTCAAAGTTAGGTATAGAGAGGATAGTTGAAAAGAAACGTGTGTGTGTGTGTGTGTGTACATGTATGTGTGAATTCATAAACTTTATTTAAAATGATAATTTTCAACGTATGTGAGAAATTATATACTTTAAAATGGAGATAAAAGATCACTAAGTAATTTTATTTTAGAAAATGTGTCAAGGCATTAGATACTTCATTTGAATAGCTTTTTTATTTGTCACTTTTTGACTGGGAATTCTCTTCTTACTGGAATTTTGCTGTTGGTATAAACTCTATGATTGTTTTAACCATTTCTATCAAACTACCAAGTCCATATATAGCTTTCCCATTATATGAAAAATTCTGTTATCAGTATGCATTGGCAAAAATTACTGAGCACTTCTCAGGAGTGTGAACAATTGCTGAGATGCAATGATATAGTTACTCCATTATAACACTTGGCCAAATGTTGACCTGTCACAATACCAGGACTTTGTTAAGTCCTTGAGTCTGGGGAAGTGGGGCTCTTTCAAATACTTGAATCTCAGGTGAGGGGTAATCCTTGTCCTAACTAGAACTCCGGTTTCTACTTTTTGTGTGCCATGAGAAATGGAATTTGGCAATCCATAAAGACACAAAATGTGTTCCCTGAGGCAGATATAGAAATATTGTTTTACTTTTCAAATATCTCAGGCAGAGGTGTAAGTTCCATTTCAGATGATCCTTCCCCTATAGTGTGTTGTTCTTAACATACATCAGAATACTTAGAGGGCTTATTGAAACAGATTATTGGGCCTTGCCCACAGAGTTTCTGCTTTAGTAGGTATGGAGTGGGAGTGAGCACTTTCATTTCTAACAGGTTTTCAGGTGATGTTGATACTCCAGGAAGCACTTGATGAGAATATGAGAATGACTGTTTGTTTTTTTTTTTTAAAGATTTTATTTATTTATTCATGAGAAACACACACACACACATACACACAGAGAGAGAGAGGCAGAGACACAGGCAGAGGGAGAAGCAGCCTCCTTGCAAGGAGGCCGGTGCGGAACTTGATCCCAGGACCCCGGGATCACGCCTTGAGCCGAAGGCAGAGGCTCAACTGCTGAGCTACCCAGGAGTCCTGAGAATGACTATTTTAATGCTGTCTTTCTCATAGTCGGAGTCTCAAATCCTCAAATCAAAACCACCTGGATTGCCTACTAATCTTCCAGTCATCAGGATGAAATGATGATGGCCTAAATCCCAATCTTTAGGGTGATATGGTAATGACTTGCCTTTTGTCAAGCTCCTCAGGTGCTCCAGGTGCACATTTCCTTTTGAGAACCAGTTAGAGGAGAGGTCCAGGAATACTGTTAGCCAGGGTGAACACTGGTCAAGTCTCCTCTCAAACATTACCAATTTTATACCTGTGGGTTGGCATCTAGTAGTTTTTTACATAGTAATGAAGGAATTAATAAAAATGAATGAATGCAAGCAATTAGTTGCTATTCTTTTTTGCTTCCAACACCTTTTCTTTATTCTACTATAGAATATATCATCCATTTTTTAATACTTGCTTATTTGGCTGCCTCCATCTAGACAGAGACCTTATCTTTTTGTTCTGTCTCCAGTGCCAAACAAACACAGTGTCTGGCACATAATATGTCAGTTATCAGTATTTGTTGGATTAAATGATTGTAAATAGTGGCTCAGTGGTAGAGCAACTGCCTTTGGCTCAGGTCGTGAGCCTGGGGTCCCAGGATCGAGTTCCACATGAAGATCCCTACAGGGAGCCTGCTTCCCCCCCCCCCCCCCCGCCTATGTCTCTGCCTCTCTCGCTCTGTGTCTCTCATGAATAAATAAATATATAAAATCTTTTAAAAAAATAATTGTAAATGTTGAATAGAATATGTCTTAAGGTTAGTCTGAAAAAGATGTTCCACGAATTATTAAATTCCCTTGATTTCTTTGAATATACATTAGAATGTTGGAAGAGGAGCATGGTGGAGTCAAGTATAATATAAAGACTGAAACCACAGCTAGAAAAGCCACAGGCAAGTCTGAAGGAATAGGGTGGTACTAAGATACAGCATTAAGTTAGGGGTCTGGAACATAAAACATTACATACGATTAGTATTCATATATGCAGGACAGTTGGAATGAGCAACATTTCAGAGATGAAGAGAGTAAGTGGGGGGAGAAGTAGATTATGTAGGTTTGATGAAGCTAGCGTGTGCTAAGAATTTTGTGGGTGGTTAGAAATGAGAACATCAAAGGATGTAAAAAAGGATCAGAACATGACAAATGAAATCAGGTACTTCATCCATCCCAAATTAACCTTGGCAAAGGAATTGACTGGTAATCTAGCTCCAGTTATTTTTGTTTGTTTGTTGTTTTTATATTTATTAAATTTTGGGGGTTCTTTTTTTACCTTCCAAAGTTAAGAAGAAGCAAAAAGAATTTTAATAAGTTTAGTCTGCTGATAGACCAAAAACGCCTAGAGTAGAAATGGAGTATGGTGCAGAGAGAAGTTCCTGATTCTGCTGTTGAAATCAAGGATTGTTCAAATACTAATGTTCTTCTTTCTTGTAGTCCACAGTCATTGTTTAAATTCTAAATCCTGTTTAGTCTCCCTGAATAGACTTACAATGCCCTGTAGTTTTTTTTTTTTTTTTTTGATTTATTTTATTTTGAGAGAAAGAAAGAGAGAACGAGTGAACACATGCATGAGGGTTGGGATGGGGCGGTGAGTGGACAGAGGTACAGGGAGAGTCTGATGAGGACTCTGCTGAGCCCAGAGGCCACCCGGCTCCATCTCTCAATCCTTAGTTCAGACCTCAGCCCAAACCAAAAGTTGATGCTCAGCCTACTGCACCACCCAGGCGCCCCAATTCTGTTTTTTAATAGTCTTGTTTAATTTCCTGTTCCATGCCTCAGGGACTATCTCTTGCATTTCACACCTCTCCTTATTGTACTCATAAAATACTGGATTTTCGGTCATTTTTGCAACCAAGCTGGATTCCCCAACTTCAGTCCACTTTGTTCTTTGAGGTCTGTGTGCATTTGTACTGGATTGCAGCCACCCTATGTCTTCCAGTAATAGGCTGGTTCCGGTCACGTGCATTCCGCTTTCATTCTGTATGGGGTCTGTAAGGTCCGCCCACTAGATTCGAAGGTTTGGCCACTCATGTCCATATAGTCCCCAGTGTATCCTCCTCATTTATATTATTTGGTGCTGCCTGTCTCCCTTTCCGAGAGTATGGAAAGACCAATTAGTTTGTATTTCTATTTCTGTTTGGTTTGGTTTTTATAAATGAAATGCCAAAAATTTCTAAGGACAATGGTTTAATAACCAACCAGAGGTTCAGAGCCTAAGGAGATCTAAATTTTTTTCAAATTATGTGAGAATCAGATTTTCAGAAGTCAGTTTTTTTTTTCTTTTTTTCAGAAGTCAGTTTGTACTCAAACCATACAAAAATCCTTTAGTTTAGATTCTGTGCTCAGAACATTAAAGGCAGGGTTTCTGTTTTCTTTTGTTTACTAATTAAACCTTTGGCATAACTCAAAAGTCATGAGGTATGTAAGAAATTATTCACTGTATAAGAAATTATTCATGAATGTCCCACTCATTGCAGGATAACCAGCACTGTTTGATAAGCCAACTAAATACAAGCCACATCTCCTACCATATGGTATACCAAAAATGTCCACAAATCTCCCAAATGTCCACCAATGTTAATGACACTTCTAAAGAGAACCATTTATTTAGACTATTTCCTTTTCAAGTTTTGGGATTGGGAAGGAACCCAATGGAAGGACATGAGAGTGCTCAAAGCTTGAACAAAATCAGCAAAAAGGAGAGGGGATGACTATTGGGCAGGCATCCAACAGTGTGTGCCATAACAAACAGTCTAGACAACATTCTATACAGTCCTTTGTAGCTATAGAATTGAAACTACTTACTGTCACAAATGCAATATAAGTTTATTTATGGGTAAACAATAATTATGGATAATGGGTATTTATATTATGTATATTCATATATCATGATTCAAAATTTCAAGGACAGTTTCTTTAATTGCTAAATATTATAAAGTAAAAAAAAAGTAAAAAAATAAATATTAAAAAGTAGAAGAACTTCTAAAGATAAACAAAAGATACACAATCAAGATATTTAAATCCAGGGGCAGCCTGGGAGGCTCAGCGGTTTAGCACCGCCTTCAGCTCAGAGCGGATCCTGGAGACTCGGGATCGAGTCCCATGTCGGGCTCCCTGCATGGAGCTGCTACTTTCCCTGCCTGTCTCTCTCCTCTCTGTGTTTCTCATGAATAAATAAATAAAATCTTTTTAAAAAAAGATATTTAAATCCAAACTTGCAAAGGATAAAAAGATATCATGTGGGATTTTAGAATAATGTTAATTTGGGCTAAAATTGTTCAATGTTTAATGTAGGATAATAACATTTTTGGTATTATTGAGAACAAATGAAGGCAACACTATTAAATTCAAATTTACCTAATTAAACAATTAAAGATACATTATTTTGCATCTCATTTTTTTTTTTTTCTGAGAAAGGGATATGGATACAATCTCTTATCCTTTCTCATATGGCTGTTTTAATGGATGATCAGGAATTACCTCTGAAGTTTCTAGAATAGTCAATGGATCTAGTATATGTTTGGTAGCTATTTGCTTCATGAAATTTTTTTTTTTTTGCTTCATAAATAATTAAATGGTTTTAATGAGACATTTCAGAAAAGATTATGTAAATCTAATCTACATAATTTATTTTCACCATTAAAACTATTAGTTTTAATAATAATAGTTTTAATGCTGAAAATAAATTATTCTATGTATGTTTTCTGAGTCCTTTTACTCCAGATTATCTTACATGGACTAATACATATTTTTTTTTTTAACTTTTTTTTTTTTTTTTTTTTTTTATTTATGATAGTCACAGAGAGAGAGAGAGAGGCAGAGACAGGCAGAGAGAGAAGCAGGCTCCGTGCACCGGGAGCCCGACGTGGGATTCGATCCCGGGTCTCCAGGATCGCGCCCTGGGCCAAAGGCAGGCGCCGAACCGCTGCGCCACCCAGGGATCCCTAATACATATTTTTTATATGAAATACAGTTTATATAATGATGATAGATGACTGAATTAGTAATCATTAGAAGAACAAACTTTTCTATGTCTCTTTATCAGTCTGGTTGTTCGTTTTCTCATGGTTTTTTTTTTTTTGTTGTTGTTGTTATTTTCTCAGGGATTCGATAAACAAGTGGATGTGTCATATATTGCCAAACATTACAACATGAGCAAAAGCAAAGTTGACAACCAGTTTTACAGTGTGGAAGTGGGAGACTCAACCTTCACAGTTCTCAAGCGCTACCAGAATTTAAAGCCTATTGGCTCTGGGGCTCAGGGAATAGTTTGGTAAGTGAAATGGATTTAACATACATATATATGTTAGCATATATATTTATTTATTGAAGTATAATTAACATGCAGTGTTTTGTTAGTTTCAGGTATACAGCATATTTAATAATTGTATACATTACCCTGCTTATCATGATATGTATAGTCACCATCTGTCACCAAATGTTATTACAATCTTACCATATTCCCTATGTTGTACTTTTCATCTCTGTGACTTCTTTGTTTTATAGCTGGAAGTTTGTACTTTTAATCCCTTTTATCTATTTCACGCATTTCCCGTCTCACCTCCCCTCTGGCAACCACCAGTTTGTTCTCTGTATTTAAGAATCTGGTTTTTGGTGATTGTCTCTTTGTCTTGTGTTTTAGATTCCACATGTAAGTAGAATCACATGGTATTTGTCTTTCTCTGCTTATTTCACTCAACTTGTATTTTTAAAAGGAATAATACTGAGTATGTCAACTAGCCACAAACACCCCCACAAATAAACATAAATAAATAGTACTATTTGAGATGGGAAGAATGTCTTCTAGCAAAGAAAAGTAAAATTATGAACATTATTTGTAATTCATTATTCATTTACTAAAAATATGTACAGCTTTGCTGGTGAATAGTCTTTCTACTCACCAAAAGTATCCATTACACAGCAACCATGGAGAAACCAAGAAGACCAGAGGTTTTTTTGGCTAATACATTTAGAAAATTTTATTTGGATGTTTTTGCAGCAAGAAATGAGGGGATATGTTTTAGGATAACCAGCAAATAAAATACTCTACACTCCAAAGAAGCACAAATGATATCTCAAACATTCCTATAACTTTTAAAGTTCAATATTTAAAATTCAGTTACCTATTAGTAAGTGGTATTTTAAAAATGTCTGTTATATGTTTCCAAAATGGAAAGATTCTGGGCTCCTTTACTAACCATTCTTTTATGACATTTTTGAGTGGCAATTTGAAATGATGACAAATCAAAACCTGATTATCTGTTGTGAAATTCTTGCAAAAGTGATAATATCAAATTGATAAGCATTTATTTTATGTAGTTTTAACTTGCAGTGTAGCCACCAAATGTATTTAGTATGAATGTATTAGCATAGTAATTTTCAACTTGATGACTCATACCTATAAGTAAAAATTTAGCACATGTACCATAAATATGTATAGTTTATATATTTATAGAGGATATTTACTTAGATCAGTATGCTTATTTGTTATATAAACTACTGCTACATTAGTAATATCCATTTGGAAACATGAACACTCTTAAAAGATGAGCATAAGGTGAAATAAACATTATTTTAAAATATATTTTACATTTTTTTCATTCATTTGATATAATGTAATTTTGATGACAGGAATGTGGCAGTGTTCATTATTTTTTAAACTTTTATTTTATATTTCATAAACAATTTTAAAATCTGGTTCACTTCATTTTTTAAAGACTTTTTTTTAGAACAAAATGGTTCACAGCAAAATTGAGATGAAAGTACAGAAATTTTCCACATTCTTCCATATTCCTCCTACCTCCACACATGGGTAACCTCCTCCACCACCAACATCCTCCACAAAAGTGGTATGTTTATTACAATTGATGAGCCTAATTGATACATCATAATCACCAAAGCCCATTGTATACATTAGGATTTATTCTTGGTGTACATTCTGTGGATTTAGACTAATGTAGAATGATATGTATCCATTAAGGTATCATACAGAATATTTCCACTGCCCTAAAAATCCTCTATATTCCACATATTCATCCTTCCTCTTACTCCCAACTCCTGTTTCCATAGATTTGCCTTTTCCAGAAAGTCATATAGTTGGAATCAAACAGCATATAACCTTTTTAAATTGGCTTCTTTGACTTAGTAATATGTATTTAAGGTTTTTCCATGTCTTTTCAGAGATTGATAGCTCATTTCTTTTTATCATTGGCATACCTAGACATACATTGAAACGTCTAGGCATGCCATGATTTATCCATTCACCTGCTTTAGATTATCTTGGTTCCTTCCAGGTTTTGGTAATTATAAATAAAGCTGCTTTAAACATCCATGTACAGGTCTTTGTGTGGACATAAATTTTAAAGTTCACCTCATTTTGATAACTGGTTTTAAGTTTACTCTCAATGCTTAGTCAACGCAAATAGTAGTAGTGATTGCAACATTGGTGTACTTCTAAATCATTTACTAACATTTAAATTTCATTTATCAAATATACCAAGGCCTTTATTAAAATTTACTTAATAATTATCTAAGTCAATCAGTAATTATTTTTGCTATTCAAAAGATGGAACAGTTTAACATTTTTAACAATGGACCAAACCTTTCATTTCAAAGATATTTAAGCCGGTAAAGTCTTATTTTTAACTTTTACTTATTTGTTGTAGTGCAGGTATGAGATGAACCTCTTTATGGCACAAAATAATTTCCTAGAGTGGTAGGCAAAATAATGGTCCCCAGATTCTAATCCCCAGAATCCTTGACTATGTTATCTTAGGTGGCAAGAGGGACACTGCTGATGTGACTAAAGTTACAGGCCTTAAAATGGGGAGGTTATCCTGAGATATCCAGGAGAGATCAATCTAATCACATGAGTTCTTAGAAAGTGGAAAAGAAAGGTAAAAGAGTGGGTCAGAGAGATACAATGGGAAAGGAGAGATAAGAGATTTAAAACAGGACAAAACTTGCTTTATTTTTGCTGGCTTAGAAGATGAGGAAGATAGAAGATAGAGGAAGAGGTCATGAGTTAGGGAATGGGTTGGCTTCCAGAAACTGGGAATGGCTGTCCGCCTCCAATCAGCAAAAATATAGAGGCTGCATTAGAGTCATGCAACCGTAGGATATTGGAATCTCCCAACAAATGCAAATGAGCATGGAAGTGGTTTCTCCTCTAGCACCTCCAGAAAGGAACCAGTCTGCTAACATCTTTAGCCTGATGAGGCCCATGTAAGGGCTTTGGACCTGTAGAACTGTCACATAATAAATTTGCGTTGTTTAAGCAGTTGTTTGTGATGTTTGTTGTTGTAGTTATACTAAGATTGGTAAAGATTCTATTATTAAGATAAATGCTATAAATCTCCTAGAGCATACACACTGAACTATATTTTCAGCAAAAGTAGTTTAGGGTGCTTCTGTCAATCCCCCTCAAACTATGAAATTTCCCTTTGCTTTTCAAATATTTTTTACCCTAGGTAATATGAGACCAACTGCTAGAGAGGGATAATGTGTGTTTGGGAGAGACCAGTTATTAATTTGTTTATTAAATATTAGTACTTTTAATTTCCTTTCTACATTACAATATATGTTTATATTTTCTGCATTATGCTAGATGTCTTGTATACCATGTAAAGAATGGGAAGAGTTAGGAGAGTTAAGACAGTTAGGAGATCACTGCATTTATAAACAACTTTCAAAATGTGATAAAAAATAAGAAAAAAAGAAAAATTCTTATAAAGGAGGAGAGACAGGAGATGGAGAAAGCAGAGGGATTTCTGGTTACTTTTCAATAAAGGAAAATTGTAGAACATGAGAAAATTTTCCTGCACTTTTCAGTTCATACTCATTGAGGTTGCTTTATTTTCCTTTAAGTAAAGCTGCCACAGAAAATAAGGGCACTAGTGAAAGGAAGCTAATAGATCCTTAATGATTAAAAAATGGACCAAAGCAGTATTTTTCTTAAGAAGTTAACAGACTGTTCCAGAAATAGCTGAAAATTTACTAAAAATTTTGTGGCATATTTTTGGGACATTTTGGGCCTCTATTTATTCTTGTATAAGACAGAAATCATCTTAGGTCTTAGGTATACTAACTGAAATAGATTTCAATAAATAAATGTCCTTGAGGAAAATTTTTAATCCAGTTTAACAATAGATTTATCAGCACATTTGTCAATAAGGACACTTGAATTCCAAAACGTTAGCCTTGGAGTTTCCTGGGATGATTATTAGTCTTTTGGTTTATAGCTGAGGGAATTAAGCTGGCAAAGACCAAGATGAAGGGACAGAAATAGGATGGCATATTCCTCTTACTCATCTTCTAATTTGTTACTCTACCATGTGCACAGACAGCACAATTCCAGCACATTCCTTTCTGGACATGAATATAGTTGTCCCTTCCTAATAGCCTAGCTTTGAGATACCTTTGTTTATTTATCATGACCTAGGTTAACAGTATACTATTTCTTTTGAAGATCTATTCCTGTATTAATTTGTCCTCTCTACCTACAGCCTTTAATTTAATTTCCTTTTAATTGCCTTTTGTCACTGGTGAGTTTATCCACCTCTCCTACATCAAACACAGATCCATTCTTATACATGTTTCTAAAATCCACAGACCTTTCTTCTGCTCATGAAAACTCAAATTTGTGTATTTTGTTCTATACGATCCTGAATATAGTGACTGAGAGAAATTGGAAACTAGAAGTATCTAGGAACTTTGGACATGGGAGGCAATCTGAAACTGATGATTCATTTATTTTGCTTTATTTTCTCTAGAGCAGGAATAAAACATGTAGGAACCAATTTCAAAAAGGATGTTCATCATCAATTTTTTTTTGTATGTGCTGCTACAAAAATTTGTGTGTCTAATAACGATTTTACTTTTCAAGTATAAATGTTGGTATACTGGTATTTATATTTGAAATGGGGTCTCATTTGTACTGTTTCACTTACCTTAAATTTATTATTGGGTTCTTATATTTTCTTTCTTCTCTTTGGATTGCTTCATTGCTTATTCACTATCAAGGGAACAAACAGGCAATACTTAAATATCTTCAAAAAGAATTAATCACTACTATGGTATTTTTTCATTCACTGTGGGTGATGGACCAACAATGTCATTTTTGAGAATCATTAAGTAAAATCTAATAGGAAATAATTTGAAATAAATGAACGTTTTCTACCTCTGAGAGAAGAAATAAAGATTATCTATTATAACAGAAAGATACAATGATTGAGCAGGCTCCAAGATGGCAGTGTAGTAAGATCCTGAACTCACCTTCTCCTATGGACTTCCAAGTCTACACCTACATATGGATCATTTCCCTCTGGAAAAGATCTTAAAACAAGATGAACTGTTCACCACCACAGAGGATAAAAGGACCAGACTGAGCATGTAGGAGAGGCAGAGTAATAATCTTGCAAAACCCCCACCCTCATTGTAGCAACACACAATATGGAAGGGCCTCATCGGATAGGCACATAAAGCACCCTGGCGCCTGGGATATGCATCAGAAAGATGAACCTCCAGAATGTCTGGATGGAAAATCAATGAGACTGATGTCTGGGGATCCCAAGGTTGAATGAAAAGGATTACAACTAAAAGAGGTAGCTGTTTTGCCAAATACACAGAAACACAGAGTCAAAAAAATAAGGAAACAGAAATACGATCTAGATGAAAGAAAAGACAAAAGAATTCAAAAGTAATGGTAAAGAATTCAAGTAATGGTCATAATGATGCTCACTGAACTCAAGAGGATAAACATAGACTTTAACAAAGAGATAGAAAACATAAGAAAGTAGAAACAATATTAAGAGCTGAAGAACATGATTGACCTGAAAAATATTCTGGGGGTTGGGGTGGGGAGTTCAATAGCAAACTGGATGAAGTAGAAAAACGGATCAGCAACTTGGAAGATAAAGCAATAGACTCCTCCAGACAGAGGTGCAAAACGAAAAAAAAATAAATAAATGAAGATAATTTAAAGGACCTCTAGGGAACATCAGACAGAATAAAAGGGTCCCAGAAGAAGAGAGTGAGAAAGAAACAGAAAGCTTATTTAAAGAAATAATGGTGAAAACTTCCCTCACCTGGGGAGAGAAACAGACAGCCAGGACCGGGAAGCCCAGAGAATGTCAAATAAAATGAACCCAAAGAGCACCACACCAAGTAACATAATTAAATTGCCAAAAGCTAAAGCGAGAATCTTAAAAGCACCAAGAGAAAAATAAATTATTTCATAGAAGGGGAACTCCTTAAGACTATCAGTAGATTTATCAACAGAAACTTTCCAGGCCAGAAGAGCGTGGCACAATATTTTCAAAGTTCTGAAAGAAAAAAAAAGCTTTCAAACAAAAATATGCTACATGGCGAGATTATTATTTAGACTTAAAGGAGAGATAAAGAATTTTTTAGACAAGTAAAAGCTAAAGGAGTTCACTACTACCAAACTGGCCTTACAAGAAATAATAAAGGGACTTCTTTAAGCTGAAAATTAAATGGCAAAAATTAATAACAAGAGAACATATGAAAGTGAAAATCTCACTGGCAAAGGTAAGAATGTAGGAGAGGTGGTAGCTACTTCAGAAGGTTAAAAGACAAAAGTAGTAAAATTAACTAGAACTACAATAATCAGTGAAGAGACACATACAATAATGAGATGTAAAATGTGACATCAAAAACATAAATTGGGGGCAGCCCTGGTGGCGCAGCGGTTTAGCGCCGCCTGCAGCCCGGGGTGTAATCCTGGAGACCCGGGATCGAGTCCCACATTGGGCCTCCTGCATGGAGCCTGCTTCTCCCTCTGCCTGTGTCTCTGCCTCTCTCTCGCTCTCTCTGACTGAATAAATAAATAAATCTTTAAAAAAAAAACATAAATTGGCAAGGGAGTAAAAGTATAGAGTTTTGGAATTATTCAAATTTAAGTTGCTATCAACTTAAAAACAGACTGTTACATAAATAGGCTGTATGTTGTATGTGAGCCTCAGTGTAACTACAAAGCAAAAACTTAAAGTAAATAAGATGCAAAAGAAGATAAGAAAGGAATCTAAGCATAACATTAAAGAAATTCATCAAGCCACAAAGCAAAAGAGAAAAGAAAGAGAACTACAAACCAACCCTGCCCCCCTTCAAGAAGACAATGAACAAAATCACAATGAGTACATACCTATTTATGATTATTTTAAATGTAAATGAACTGAATTCTCCAATCAAAAGACATAAAGTGGTTGAATGGATTTGAAAAAAGATGCATTTATATACTGCCTGTAAGAGATTCACTTCAGATATAAGGACACAGACTGAAATTGAAGGGATAGAAAATGATGTTGCATGGAAATGGAAACAAAAAGAAAGTTGAGGTAGCTATACTCATATCAACAAAATAGACTCTAACATAACTGTAATAAAAGATGAAGAAAGACATTACATACTGATAAAGGACTCAATCCAACAAGAAGATAAAACAGGTGCAAATAGGGTGCCTGGGTGGCTCCGTTGGTTAAGTGTCTGCCTTCAGCTCAGGCCATGATCTCAGGGTCTTGGGATTGAGCCCTGAGTTAGGCTCTCTGCTAATCAGGGAGTCTGCTTCTCCCTCTCCCTCTGTGCTTATGCTCTCTCTCTCTCAAATAAATAAATAAAATAAACATTAAAAAAACAGGTGTAAATATATGTGCACCCAATTTTGGAGTACTAAATATGTAAAGCAGATACTAATGGACCCAAAGGGAGAAACTGACAGCAATACAATAATAGTGAGGGATTTTAACATTCAACTTATTTCAATGGATGGATACTTCAGATTGAAAATCAGTGAGGAAGTATCAGCCTTAAATGACACATTAGACCAAATGGACTTAACCTATCTATAAAACATTCCACCCCAAAGCAACGGGATACATATTCTTTTCAAGTGCATGTGGAATATTCTCCAGAATGGATTACATAGTAGATCACAAAACAAATCTCAATAAATTCAAGAAGATTGAAATCATATCAAACTTCTTTTCTGACCACAATGGTATGAATAATAGTCAACTATAAGAAGAAAACTGGAAAAACTGCAAATATGACGAGATACAACAACATGTTACCGAACAACTGTGGGGTTATAGAAGAAATTTAAGAAATAAATTAAAAATACCTAGAGACAGAAGAAATCAGAAATAAGATATATCAAAATCTAGAGGATGCAGCAAAAACAGTTCTAAAAGAGTGGTTCATAGTACACACCTAAAGGCACAAGAGAAATCTCAAATAAAAGATTTAACTTTACACCCAAAGTAATGAGAAAGAGGAAAACCAACAAAGCCTGAAATTAGTAGAAGGGTAGAGATAATAAAGATCAGAGTGGAAATAAATGAAATAGAGACTAAAAAGATAATAGAAAAGATCAATGAAACTAAGAACTGTTTCTTTGAAAAGATGAACAAAATTGATAAACATTTACCCAGATTTATCAAGAAAAAAGAGACAGGGCTCAAATAAAGAAAATCAGAAATGAAAAAGAAGTTACAACTGATATCACAGAAATATAAAGGATTGTTAAGAGACTTCTATGAATAAAGTAAATGCCAACAACCTAGAAGTAATGCATAGATTCCTAGAAATTTGTCAACTTTCAAGACTGAGTCATGAAGAAATAGAAAATCTGAATAGATTGATTACTAGTAAGGAGATTGAATCAGTAATCAAAAACTTCCTAAGAAAAAAATCTGGAACAAGACAGCTTCACTGGTGAATACTACCAGTCAAAGATTTAACACCTGTCCTTCCCAAACTCCTCCAAAAAACTGAAGTGGAGGAAAACATTTTAAACTCATTTTACAAGGACAGCATTACCCTGATACCGAAACCAGACTAGGACACAGAAAGAAAGAAGAAAAGAAAAAAAAAAAAAAAAAAGAAAAGAGAAAAGAAAAGAAAGAGAAAATTACAGGTCACTATCCTTGATGAACATAGATGGGAAAATCCTCAACAAAATGTTAGCAAACTGGTTTCAAACAGAGATAGACAAATACTTTATGATTTCACTGATACGTGGAATCTAAAAAACAAAACAAACAAAGTAAAACCTGGATTCATAGATACAGAGAACAGATTGATGGTTACCAGAAGAAAGGAGGCTTGTGGGGATGGGCAAAATGAGTGAGGGAGATTAAGAAGTACAGACTTTCAGTTTTAAAATAAGTGAGTCATGGGGATGTAATATACAGCACAGGGAATATAGTCAATAACATTGTATTAACTTTGTAATATGACATGGTAACTGGACTTATTGTGATGACCATTTTGCAATGTACACAAATGTCAAATCAATATATTGTACATCTGAAACTAATATAATATTGCATGTCAACTATACCTCAATAATTTTTTTAAAAAAGAAGAAGAAACAATGATTCTGCTTCTCCACATGAACAAAGAAGTCCTCTGTACCTTCCTAGGCGGAGCATTATAATCTAGAAGATGCTTTTTTAATAACAGTAGTGAGGAGCTGGATGACCAAATATTTCAGAATATTTTTCCAGTCATCAGAAGATGATTTCATGAGGGTTGCTTCTACTGCCTGCTCCAGAACAACAACAACAACAACAAAAAGAACATAGGAACAAGTCAACAGCAGAGAGTTCACTGTCTTCTCTCACTTCCATCCTGCTGTTGCTTGCCAAGCCAAGGAACATTTCTGTTTTCTCTATTATTTTCTCCAAAGATGATTCAAACTGACAAAATGGTGGCAAAAGTCAACAACCAAGCTTATGCAGTGAAGACTTGCAAAGGTTGGTCTGCTCTTTACCTGAAAAGAGCTGATTGTTCAGTTTAAATGACTGGAATTAAAGCCATATTCTTTCCCTTGGACTTGTTCTCTTTGACATCTGTCCTTCTCAAACTCCGCTTGTAATCAGCTTGTAAGCAGTACCAATCCAATTTTGCAAGATGATCTTTTACAGGATATTTATATCAAAGATGAAAGCTTAATACTGACAAAAGCATAGGTTTTGAGTGGCTTATTACAAAATCTCTGGGCCTAGAAAATTAAATATTTAGAAATAAGTTGATACATTTTATGTTAAACTTTTATAAATTCCAATTAGAGCTAGAGGATAGCATTTAATTAAAGTTGAAATAATTGTATTTATAAGATGCCCTGGAAATAATCCAGTATATTAATCTATCTTAAATTGAACATATATCCATTTATTTATATACATATTGAATATAACAAATAATTTATAGTATATATAACATATGTACATATAATACATATTAATCCAAATGGATTCATTTATCTTAATTGATATATATGCTATTTATAGACAAGTCTATACATACACACAGAAACACACATGAATTTCATACATGGAGATATATATGTAGTTCTGTTTTCCACAGAAATCTGGAAAATCACTTCTGGTGAATGTCCTTCAGTTAGTGATCTATAGCAACAAGATCCTATGCAGGTAAACAATCTAGGATATAAATTGCCAGGCACGTTCAACAAAACCTTGGATGTTCACATATTCCTGTTTTCTCACCTTCCTTTGATAAGTGACTGTTGGTGAATAGAGTGAGCCTGTGTGGCAACGTCCTTTAATCTTAGTTAAGTGAAGGGTTAGATAGGCCAAAGGGAAGTCTAAAATTCCTATACTTAATAGGGAATAAAAATATTCCATAAGCAACACTGTGGTGCAGAAAATGAAATTTGTTACATCACTTTATCTAGTGGGCCCTTCCTTGGCCCAACATTTGATACTGCAGCTATGTTATCTTGGCACACATGTATATATACACATGAGTTTTAAACCTTGTTTATTCCCAGGTAGAATGTGAAGTGATGAAAAACATAGATGTGACTTAGTATCCACCCAACACATAAGGGACTTGGGAAATAAGGAATCCCATATACCTCAGGGTAGAATATTGACAGTGTGACAAATCAGAACTACTCCCAAGGGAGTCTGAGTTATTGACTACAGAGCTCCCCATGCCTTAAATAATAGGAGTATAGAAAGGAAGGACTTTCTTTGTTGTTTGCTTTATTTTTGTTTTTTTTGAATTGTGAAACACAATTTGAATCTTTGACTTCCTACTTCTGCATAGTACCAGTAGGTAGAATTACTGTGGGTAGGCCAGAGCTCTCATCAAAAACTGGACTGGATCCAGTGAAGCAATGGAATCAAACACTAAAGAAGCAAAAAAAATAAAAAATAAAAAAATAAAAAAATCTCTGGATTTTTCAAAAGCTTAAAAAAATTACTGGTAATAATGCCAAGTCAAGTCATATTAGTAAAGCAATTGCTGCCCGTGGAAACTTCTTCAAATAATAATAGCCTCTCGGTACTTAAAAATTGGTTTATTGTAAGTTTTCTTTTTTTAATGTACTCATTTTTATTCAAGAAAAATGAGTATTGAGTCATGCTTTTAACAGCTTTTCTCATTTTGGTGATGAATTGGAGCTATTCCATCTACGCAATGATTTAATCATCTCTGAATTACTAGCACAATTCTTTTTTTTTTTTTTTTTTCAAAATGGCTGACAAATTTAGGGGATATTTGTAAATAGTACCAGAACAAAAGAGATTGAAACTTGGCAACGTTAGGGCACATGATGGAAAGATACTCAATATCTGTTTATTGCTGATTATGATTCAGAAAGAAATTAAATAAATTCTTTGAATTCTGTAAAATATTTGCACATTTAAATGTTATCAATTCGAGATACTTTATGATACCTTATATTATCATGTTCAGTCTTTACAGTTCTAAATATACTTAACTTCAAGGTAATTGGACTTACCATTGTATTTCATCAATGATTATACTTAACTTCCAGTCTCTAAAGCCTTGGTTTGCACATCTGTAAAGTGGGGATAATATTATCTCACAGGACTCAAAAAGCATAAAATTAGATACAAGAAATTGCCTTAAACCTGATATTGTCATGACTTTTAATAGATTCAAGCAAGGTAGACTTTAACGTTACTCTTTTCTACCAATGGAAAATTGCAAAAGGTCAACTTAGATCATCCAGGAAGATGGCTGATTATAACAGCTGCATTATATAATCAGAATGTGCATATTAAATTCACATTATAGTTGGGAACATGGGATTTAAAAATGACTTTACTAGTATTCCATAAGTGAGTCTAGCAAAAAAAATAACGGAACCTTTTTCTTCCTATCTTGCATTCTGAACTTGTTAACCAATATTATTTACAATATTTATACAAATTTTAAATACCAGTTTTTAAATTTGTAACATGACTGCACAGACCCAGCTAACCATCTCCAAGCAGAGACTCCAAGCAGAAAAGGAGTTTGTGGTTATGAGGTTGATGGTGTGAAGAGAAATGGGTAAAATCATCCAGAGGATTTCTTAATTAAAAAAAAAAAAAAAAGACTTTCTGAATAACGTAAAAGACACTGGGTCATTGGGTCCCGAATGATTATTTTATTTGGTTTCTGGAAACATCATTCACAGTCCTATTGCGTATTTCTTAGAACTCCAAAAGAACCATTATGCTAAATGATGCAGCTTTAATCACACATTTCCAGTTAGCCCCTAACCAATGGAGATGATTGCTTTGATCCATATCTGGAAAATCAGCACATTGTGTATCCCTGTTATTTTCCATTAATTGTGATTTAGACTCTTAATTGCCACCTTCTTGATATAAGGAACACTGAGCTTCAAATATTGCGTTTATATTGGTAAGAGGTGTGAGTTGTCCGTGCTCTAGGACAGAAAGTGTATTTGTTATTATTTTTTTGTCACATTTTGCCCCTTGGCCCTTTTGCATAGCACAATCCCTAAATACATGTTGCCTGTATTTCTTGTTTGATGATTAATATTTACAAATATCACCTTTTTTTCCTTCACAGAGAAAATATGCTTTGAGAAACTATGGGTAGAAGTTTAATGGCAGTGTGCTTACAGGAAGAAAAATATTATATAAAATCTGTATTTCTATGTATTAACTGTTAAGTATGTACATGTACATATTTGTAAATATATAGTTACCAGTGTGATAATTGATGTTGAACGGGTTGGTAGTATATAATCTTAAAAATTATATTTGGTTTGTAGAATGTATTGTGGACATTTATTCTGAATCTGTCATTTTTAAATAAATTTGTAGTTAATTTATATATATATATATATATATATATATATATATATATATCCCTGTAGTAAAAACTGTTAGCAAGAGTTTGTAGCCCAGAAGCATTTTTCTTGGCAGAGGGGAAAGGTAATCATTTAAATTTCCATAGATAATTATTTACTTACAGATGACTGAGTCTTCTCTGTGAATCATGTATTGATATAAATGCTAAAATCCGTATCAGAGAAGTTATTAGTAAACACACGTATTTATTTATTTATTTTTCAGTTTCTACTTTAATCTCAAAGATTAAATGGCTAAGTGAGATTGATTCTTATTTCTTTTAAGGACCTATCTTCTAGGGCTTCAATAGATATTTTCATTGCAAAAATAAAATTGGTTTATGGTCTATGCACGATTTTGCCAGATGCATAAATCCTGATTAATTGTTAGGATTAAAGTGCATCTATGCTTATATTTTTAAAAGGAAACCATAATTTAAATATAAATACCTAAAGGCTTAATCCTGCACTATCCAATGCACCTTGGAAGAGCCGAATTTCCTTACAGAAAGGAAGCAAAGTCTTCAGTTAAATTATGCTAAATAACAGATGGCAATTGCTTTTCCTCAGATTCCAGAAATCATTCTCATTTACTGCTCTATCCTGTCTGTAGGTAAGGTGGCTAAAAACAAACAACAGACAAAAAAATTAAAAGAAGAGCGAGTAGGTGTTATAAATTTTGTAAATAAAATACTAAGGCTTAGAGGAACTTTTTATAAAGCTCAGAAGCCAGGTATTGGGCCCCTCTCTCTACAGTCCTGCCTCTGGCCCATTACAGCATCTCATTCTGTTTACAGAGTTTGATTTGTCTTGCTAATCATGGATTTGAATGTGGGAGTTGAGGACAAAGGAAGGCATCTTTTGGTTTGGAAGTTTGAGTGACAGCCCTATCATTTTCCTTGTTCTGCTCTCTACTCCCAGATTTGTTACATTTATTTAAAATACTTGACCTTCTCAAGTGAGTTTCGCTTTACTTGTCCAAAGTTATGCATCCAGCATTGATCCAGTAGGATGGGGGAGTCTAAATCACTATCAGAGAGGGAATTTAGCCACTTCATAGACGTGGGTTTTATTTTAGGTCAGTATTTTAGAGTTCTCGAAGCTATGCTCTTCCTCATCTATATTTACTTTTATTTTTTATCATTAAAAATATTTTCCACAGAAGATTTTAGCATGTCCATTCAAAAAAATCAAGATTTTACTTCCAAACCAGGGAGATACAAAAATACTTAAAAATCTGTTTTTCAAAAAAAAAAAAAAAATCTGTTTTTCTTTGGGTTCACCTAGGATTGGAAAATATAGTTGGGGAATGTGTGCTCTGCACAAGAGCACATGGAAGAGGGAGCACATGGGGGCTGCCTTCCAGCCTGCATTCCCTGGCCCATGATGTGCCTGCGAGACCCCTTTACCCGGAGGAGCTACCTTTTCCTAGTCACGCACAAGAATCTTGCAAACTTAAAAAATTAAATAATTCACTGGCATGATGGTTTAACCTAAAAAATGGAAAGAATGAGAGAGCAGGGAGAAACTGTAAGCCAGATTGTTGTCACCTTAACATTGTCCCTTCCTCCACCTACTTTTGCTCCCTGCAGCTCCTTATGAGCAGGAGTCTTTTAGGGCCTCCCTGCTCTCTCAGCCTGTCGTCATTCTCCTGCCTTTTCCTTTCATTACCTTTTTCCTCTTTAGCCTGGAACTGTGAAAATGATGTTCAAAGACAGTCTCAGAAGTTATGTCTTTCCCTCTTTGTCCTCTACAGCTCCCTGTTTTCTAAACGCCCATTCAGATCAGCCCAGCGGGCTGTTTTCTGTGCGGCTGGAAGGCAGAGCTCAGCTTGTGAAATCACATAATCATACTGATTTCCTCCATTATAAGTTTATGAGCTTCATCCTCAGCTGGGCCCTTGCTGCTTAGCAATCCTTTTACTTATGTGTCTCATCAGCTCCCTAGCTCATTTCCCATGGTGACTGTTACAGGCCTTTTCCAACTGTCACTGCCAGCTTCCAGTTCCACTTCACCCATCCCATTTTTTTTCCAGAAGGGTTTACCTCCTACTTCCTGGAGAAAATAGATGTCCTCAGGCCTGTGAACTCCCAATATCCCCTTCTACCTCCTAGATCTGTCATCTACAATCTTCTCTGCTTCTCCACCAGGAGCTCCTGGAGGAGGCAGGCCATCCACTGTATTCTCAATGCCATCTTCCCCCCACCCCCACTTAGGAGTTGCTCTCTATCTTGAATCACCTGGCTCCTGTCTTCCAGTACCTTCTCCTCTGCTTACAGAAGACCTCTCATCGAATTCTCATATAAAAAGACAAGTTATTTAGAATGTTTCTGCTCCTCAGACTACCTCTCTGACTCTCCATCATCAAAATTCGGAATACGGTAGTCTGAATTTAGTGCATCATACTGTTTAAATTCTTATTTCATAGACAGTGCCAATTCCATCACCATAACTCCTCTGGTGGAGGAGGATGTTATGGAAAAGGCTACCATGACCCCTAAATGACTAATTCACTGGCTTCTTTTTCAGCTCCTATTTTTTTACTCCTCTGTAATGTTTGGAAATATTAAATAGTCATCAAATTCTTCTTTATGTCTGTCTTTCCTTGATTTCCAAGCTGGGAATTTTCAAAATCTGCCCTTTGTTTGGAATTGGATGAACTGGTGGCACAGAAAGGGCAACACAACGCAGTGGTTAAGAATGCAGACTCAGGAACTAGGGTGTCTGACTGGGCTCAGTCTTACCTGTGTGTGACCTCACTTATTTCACCTGAAGATGGGGATGGTAGAAATATATGTGTACAGAGTTGCTAAAGCACTCTAAATCCATTAAGACAATCCTGGCTTTAGTAAATAGACAATACATATTAGTTTTTATTAATGTTATCTGACCTGGGTCATGGCCAGTTTCTAGGGGACTGGTTACATGGAGAACTATTTTTTATAGTTTAATGTGCAGAAAGACAGTGAAATAATCTAATCAAAAACTCCTGGAGGGAGGATTGGAATCAAGAGCCAGAGCATAAGGAGCTAGAGAGGCAAGTAATATTCCAAATCCTACTGAGAGGGAGATTCTAAGTGAGAGGTGGAAGCAGATTTCAAGAACCAGTAGAGAATTGGATTAAAGTGGGAGAAATTTGGGAACAATGGAATGAATATAGGACACTGTTTACAGAATAAAATTGCATACAGAATAAAATTCAAATATTTTAGAATGGCACACTTGTCAATGTTCCCAAATGTGCTGGCCACTTTTTTGCTTCTGGTATAAATGTGAAGTTATTTTCCCCCATCTGAGATGGTCTTGATTTATCTGTCATTCTACCTGGGAAATTGCTACTTATTTCAATTTCAGCTATGAGGTTACCAAATTTGTGAAACCTTAACTCACCTATCCTACTGCTTAGCAAAAGTAATTATTCTCTTATCTGCATTGACATAACATGCTGTATTTTCATTTCTTTTGATACAATTCATACTTTTATTGGGGAGTATTTTATTGCTATTTAAGTCTGTTAAGGGGAGATTTTATTGTTATTTAAGTCTGTTGTTAGATCATGAATCTCCTTGGACAAAAATTCTGGTTAATTCATCCTTGTAGTCTCAAGACTTCAAAAGTGACTGGCACTAATGGAAACACCTTAAATGTTGAATTTAATATTTAATTTAAACTATTAAATCCATCAATACTATAATGTATATATCTATGTCTATCTACTGTGTATTAAGTAAATAGTATATACCCTTAATTTCAGGAGTAATACAGAAATAATTGAAATATTTAAAGTAGAAACTAGCATCAGCTCTCTGAAATAGATACTAATGCAACTATTAATGCAATAATTAGAATGATTTTATTTCTCTAATAGCTGTGTTTTTAGCTAATCTAAAGAATGAGCTAATAATACCACAATTGGTTTTCAAATCACTAATTAAATGCTATACCAATTTCTATTTGATCTGATAATATTGAACAGTATGGACAAATGGCAAGTTCTAAAAGAATTGTTATAAAGTACAACTCAAGGACTTGATGCAGAATCCCTGAAAAGTATTCTTCCATACTTTTGGGTCTAAATGTGAGAGAGATAACATCGTCACTATAAATTAATATTTATGGCATCCATACAGAATGCATTAGGGTTATAAGGTTGGAAAATCAGACATGAATGCCAGTGATACAGCTAAAGTCAATATTGAGGATATATTTATTAACACTGTACATGTAAGGAGCATTACAGGATTAAGGGGAGAATTACTGGGCTTAATAAAATGAAGAAAATGTAAAATATGGTAGTTGTCAGGATTCATTCTCTATAAACAAAATAAAGAAAAAAACAACAAAATGTGATCTCATCCCTAAGATAGTTCATTAATTCATTTTCACTCAATGAATATTTAATGAGTGACTGATTCACATTAGGCACTGTGCTATGTCATAGGGATATAAAATTAAATAGACAGGGTCAAAGATCCTGCCCATCTATCTAGTCAAGAGGTAGACATATAAACATATAAATTCCATTGCTTTTTTTGGCTAATTTCTTCACATCCTTCAATTTATATACATTAAGATAGTTCTGGCAGCTCTAACAAATTGACCAAAAAATCCAGTAGAGGTTCAAACATAGTAGAAGTATATTTCTTTTTTGTCAGGTGGGGGAGAGGTAAATAACTGGATAATGGGAAGGTGCCTACTCTGTTCAGTGGTGTGAGGAGCCAGGTTGATGAAGACTCTGCAACATTTACCTGTGGCATCCAAGATATCCAAATAGCAGATGGGTATAAAAGCATGGAGGGATCTTTATTAAGCAGGCCGGGAAGTGGTGTGTTTCCCTTCTGTTCACATTCCACTGGCTACAACTCAGTTATATGGCCACCTCTAACTGTATAGGTAGCTGGAAATGTCATCTAGCTGTGTGGCCAAGAAGAGGAGGGGGGCTAGGATTTGTAGTCCCTGCCCTATATTATAAATGTTCATCATTCCCCTGAATCCAGGGTCAGTGCCCCTCTGGCTTCCACATCACCCTGTATTTTCTTTGTCAAATCACCATCACACTAGTTTTACATTGTCTTATTTCATACTTGATATATAATCCTTACAAGCAGAGACTATCAGGCTTGCCCCCAATTGTATTTCTAAAGGTTAGCGCAGCTCCTGGCACAGAGTGGGCACTTAATAAATATTTATTGCTGTAAACTCTTCATCCCTTATTCTCTCCCAACTCACTAGAATCTACTTCTTTGTACACCAGTGAGGGTATGGTCTTGTTGTTACTAGTAACCAAATACCAGAGATATCAAGGACTCTTTGGTCTCCGTCTTATTTGATTTGGCACTTGCTACTTCACTTTGATAGTCTTTTCTTTAAGGTTTGCCTCCGAGTTTTTCAATTTTACTTTTTCAGTTCTTATGCGGACTCCTTTTCTGTGAAATTGGCTTTCAAAGGGGAGCTCTTGGGTGTTAAGTGCTTGCAAACTCATGGGTAAAGGAGAGAATATATTTTTTAAAGATAGGAAAGCCTGTGTACCCCATCAGAGAGGAAATGCTGGATGCTAGAGGTGGGTGTGTGGAGAGAGAGTGAGGGAGGGAGGGATAAAGACAGAGAGTCCTAGAGAGAGCACAAGAGAGGATATAGAGACAGAGATACAGAAACAGAAAAATAGCAAGAAACAGACGACAGATACACAAAAGGAGAGGAAGAGAGACGCTGAAGATACACAAGGACACAGAGCAAGCAATTAACAGACACCCAGAGGAAAACAGGGATAGAGACTGAAGATACCAGAAAGGGAAAGCATATTGGTTAGAGACCAATTTCTGAGAAAGCAGGAAGATCCTAATGGGATTAGCTTTGAAAAGAGGTAATGATTCTCAATCAGAGAGTAAAATTGAGAAAACCTCATTTTTCTTTTGTTTACAAAGAACCATGCTTGGTATATTGTGTAACATTTCTTCACTAATGTTGCTTTACTTTCAAATAGAGGTGGAAATTTGAATGGACAAAGACGTCTTTTGACTGTGCAGTTACATATGAAAAGGCAATTGAAGGGAAAGTAGGACAAATGTTAGAAAAGAGCATTAGTTACAGAGCAATTCTTGCAAAATTGCCACTTCTGTGTCTTTGTACTTTGAGGAGGATGAAGCTCATTGGTCAAAGTGCCTTATCATTGATACCTTTTCTTTTGGTCAATATGGTAACAGGTAGAGAATAGAAAGGTAGACTCAGCTACCATGTCTATAG
Source organism: Vulpes lagopus (assembly GCF_018345385.1). Classification (NCBI taxonomy): domain Eukaryota; kingdom Metazoa; phylum Chordata; class Mammalia; order Carnivora; family Canidae; genus Vulpes; species Vulpes lagopus. The sequence goes on along the minus strand of NC_054829.1, from coordinate 85,374,458 downwards.
AGTAGAACTTACCTAATGGTGTTCATAGACCTTTGTTTCTTTTATAGCTCATTATTAGTTTTTAATGACTATTTTCATTTATTTTGTCCCATAAGCAAACATGAAGTTTCTTGATCAGAGACAGAATATTGTTACCCACAGAAATTACTTCTTCCCTTTTAGGGGTATGTTATCAAGGCTAGGTGTTATATACATATATGCAAGGGGGCTTTTGCACCAAGAAGAAATTATGAATTTCAGAGTTTGTATAGGAACTGCTACAGAGCTGCCAGCTTCCCCTTCTGAGAGATTGAGAGAGAGAGATCAAATCTGCACAGTATGAACAGATCTTCTCTGGGAAGAGAAAGGAAAGATCTCTCTCTTACAATACTTTGGAAGGTAAACAGATGGTTCTGGATTTCACTTGCTTTGAAATAAACACACTTCACTCTGGAAGTCTCAATTTATTCACTCTTTAATTTCAAGATTTGTTCTTTAGCTGGATTATGGTTTTCTTTGCTCAGAAAGCCCTTATGTTGCAGAAACATTAAAATACCTTTATGAGGTACATACCATTATTTACATGAATAAGATAAAATTCCAGCCTTCTAGAGTATTAGCATTTCTGGAATAAATAACCTTGTAAAATGGCTATTTAAAATAATTTTAGGGAGCCTATGTCTCTGCCTCTTTCTGTATCTCTTATGAATAAATAAAGTCTTAAAAAATAAAAATAATTGTAAAATAATAGTTGTGTCATAAAAAGACTTTGTTTTTGACAACTCTCATTTGACTAGAATGCAAGATCTTTTGATATTTTAATCAGATCAATTTATAAGTACATATGGTGTGGCTGTTCATACTTGTTCTGTGCGCATAAACCAAAATAACCCTTTTAAACACACTAACAGGGAAGGGACCAGGAATTTGGTATTTTTTCACAGAAACTTTGCTAACTCCTATTGTATGCACTCAAAAAATATTTATTGCCAACTTAGTTTGGAACACAATAATAGCACAAACAATACAGTCAAGATTTAATGCTATTTTCATCCTATTCTCTAACAAGCTTAGCACTTGATAACTATTTTCTTTGGTTATCAAATTGCATGTCAGAAGAACTTAAACTTCTGCCAATATAAGAATTTTAAAAATATGAATGTCTGTTTCCTCATAGTGTAATGATTGTCACTTGAAGTCAGCACCCACATCGACTTCATTCTGTCCCACTGAATTTACTTATTTATTTAGCACTGACTATGTTCTAGGCACCATGCTAGATGCTGAAGCTACTGTCATGAGTAAAAGTGGATATGGTCTCCCTCTCTTTCCAAATTTTTGTCTAATAAGTAGTATCCAGTTATACATATCTGTATTAAATAGGCCATACTCTAAGATAGTCTCACAAAGATACACAAAGTACAGTGGCTCAAACACTTCTCTCTCCCATAAAAGTCTAAGCTGCTGCATAGTTCCAGGGGGTAAGGCAATTTTGTTTCATAAGGTGATTCAGAAATACAAGCATCTTGACAATGTTATTCTTGCCTACATGCCATAAGTCACTAGGGTCACATTCCAATTTGTGGGAAGAGATAAATAGTAAGTAGGAAGCAAGCAACCTATCTATAAGGATATGACCCAGAAGTCAAATATTTCACTTCTGTTCTCATCCATCATCCTGAAATTAATCATAGGGTTACATATGGCTGCAAGGGAAGGTGGGAAATATATTTTCTGCTGAATGCCATATGCCTGTCTAAACTAGGGAGGTTCTTATAACTATCAGGATGAAGAGGATGGACTTGGGGAAATCATAAGTCTCGGAAATAATAAATTTTCAGTTTCTGGATCTGATGACTGATACTCAGTCCCTTTTCTTACTCATTTGACTTCAACTTGTGGACACTGCTTTAAATCAGTGTAGGTTTTAGTTCTTGATCCCTCTGATCCCTAGCTATGTCCCAGCCAGCTGCATTATATGGATTAGGGCCAATTGATTCTCAAGAAGTGGCACAGGTAACATAAGTTAAATTATAAATAAATGGATTAGTGTCCTGCTAGACTGATGCGATTGTCCTGTCTGTCTCCTTCAATGTGTTTTCCCAAGATCTTTCACACTGGCACTGAAAAAAATCCTCATTGAATGAATAATGAACAAATGAATGCCATATGTTATGGAAGTAGCTCTGACTTAATGTTCTTTTTTTTTCCCCACCTTATTTTAATTTCATTCCACTCTGCGAATCACACCATTAGGGGCAGGAAGAAAACCAGGCATAGGCATTTAACCTGGCTCTGAATGTTTTAGGATAAAAGCTATTGTTTGAATTTCTCTCATCTTCTGTTTTATAATTATCTGAGATATTTGAGGATGATCATATACCTAAAAAGGATTATAGAAGAGAATACAAATATCATTTTATTGCCTATTTTTCAGATAGAAAGCTAAGTTCTAAATTGGGAATGTTTTCCAGTTGTCATATAAGTTATTCATGTTAGAGGCTTTGATTTTCAATTCCTTGTTATTTTTGTATTGCATTAATTCTGAAGTTTTAGGTGACCTATAACAGATAGACCTGAGGTTCATAATCAGATCAGGTGCCTTTATTTATTTTTTTAAGGTTTTATTTGTTTATTTGAGAGAGAGAGAGAGAGAGAGAGAGAGAGAACACAAGCAGGAACAGAGGGAGAGGGAGAAGCAGACTCCCCTGCTGAGCAGGGAGCCCAATGCAGGGCTCCATCCCAGGACTCTGGGATCATGACCTGAGCTGAAGGCAGACGCTTAACCAACTGAGCCACCCAGATGCCCCTGGCTGCCTTTAAATTAAGTGCATATTCTTTTTCCTTAGTATTAGAAAAGTGTGGCTCCTTGGCTGCATCAACAGCATGAAACTTTATGGGAAACTTGTTAAAAATGCAAATTCATGCCTCTCATCCAGACCCAGAAAGTCAGAAACTCTGGGGGCCAAGCTCAGCAATGTAGGTTTTAGCAAGCCCTCTTGGTGATTCTGATGATCATTCAAGTTTCAGAGTCACTATCTTGTATTGACAGGATAGCACACAACATGTATTAAGACATTATGTTATATGAGGTAGACATTCATAACCAATTATGGAGTGCCTGCAAAGTGCCACCCTTGTGCTAGATACTGTATGTACCTAGTCTCATTTAATCATCACTATAGGGGCGCCGGGTTGCTCAGTGGTTGAGCGTCTTCCTGTGGCTCAGGTCACGATCCCGGGATCCTGGGATCAAGTCCCACATCAGGCTTCCTGCAGGGAACCTGCTTGTCCCTCTGCCTGTGTCTCTGCCTCTCTCTGTGTGTCTCTCATGAATAAATAAATACAATCTTAAAAAAAAATCATCACTATAGTCTGGAAAAATTGTTATTACTATCTTATTTTATGAAGGAGAGAGCTAAGGCTTAGAGAGGTCAAATTTCAAGCTCCTCCCCGAAACCCACTAAGATTACATAGTTTGATAATGGTGAGGTTGGGACTTTTAAACTCCAATGACCACGAGTTTTCTAAAGCCTTGCTTTAAAAAATACACTGTATTATAATTTACTCATTGACCAGTATGGAAAACAAGAGTATTTGACATTTGAAACATAAGGTTTTAGGACCATGAACTGCTTTCAAATTTCCTCTAGTTATAATGTGTTCGTTAAAATGCTGCTTTGACTTTGAACAGTCTTCTTTTAGTTTGTGCTGGTGTATGCAAAATATCATCCCGCCAGGAGAAAGAATTGACTGCTTTCGTTAAGTGATTTGCTTCTGTTTTTACTGTTTTTAGAACTTGGTAGTGGTCTGATAGAGACAGATGTGCAACCTTCACTACAAAGGCCCTGTTTGAGAATTGCTACTTGGCCCTTGGGAGAGGGACTTCATCCTGCCTGTACCTGAGAGTCTACCTGGCCAGGAACATCCCAGTCTCTCCAAATGCAGGGAGACTGGACCCTGGGATGAATTAAATACTCTGGGTCTCATAGTTCATCATTCCCAGGTCTTTGGGGGGCCAGTTGACCTGTCTCTCCTCAGTCACTGAAGCATGAGCATACCTGGATGTTTAGAGTGTAGATGGTGAAACCTTGACACACGTTCTTGCTTAACCTTTTATTTGTTTTTTACCTGTGGAGAGACTGAGTCCTGAATAAACATCACCCCTTAATAATTTGCCTATAGTGGGTAGCTCTGGTTATTTCTAGAAGGAAACTTTAGAGACTGTTTTCAGATCTTTAGATTTTTTTAGAGAAGCAGATGAATGTATATCTGCTACATACGTATATATGTGTTTGTGTGTGAAACCAACATTAAAATTTTAGTTATTTTAACATTCTGTAGGCAAAGTCTACATTTATGGGCTGGTTATATTCATTACATGTTTACTTTGCATTTTCCACAGACTTTTGGTGCTTAACTTAAAAATTCCTCCCTTCAAGTTCATGTATTTCTTTAGCATCATAATTTGAGTTAATCTTATCATCCACCTGAAGTCCCTTCTCTTTGAATCACAGTTTATAGATTAGAAACCAAACAATAAAGAAACCTCAATTTAAAATCTGACTGGGAAGGGCTCTGTGTGGCTCAGTTGGATAAGTGTTTGTCTCTGGCGCAGGTCATGATCCTGGGGTTCTGGGATTGAGCCCCACATCAGGCACCCTGCTCAGTGGGGAGTCCGCTTCTCCCTCTTCCTCTGCCTCTTCCCTGGGTCGTGCACACGCATGTGCACTCTCTCTCTCAAATAAGTAAATAAAACCTTAAAAAAAATCTGACTGGGTTGGCACAATGCCATCACCATATAAACTAGCTGAGTGACCTTAGATAGGTTACTTATAATCGCTGAGCCCTGTTTTCATTGCCAATACAGGAGCATAAAGTGTCCAGCAATATCTTTGAATGTATAGTAAATAGTTAATTCCTTATTGTTTCCCTCTTTAATTCTGACCAAAAAAAATTATGGAAAAAATGGATTTTCCTCTCAAATCTAAAGGAACTAGCAATATTTTTTTTCTTTTTTTTTCTAAGGAAAATAAAAATCCTACAAATAATTTTACGGAAACAATGCTATTCAGTGAAATAACTATAAAAATGATAACACATATATCCTTAATTAGTTGATTTTTTGGAGGGTTGGAATCTCATCCATTTTTGTTAACTTAAATGGAAGGAGAAAATAAGCTTTCAGTAGCTCTGCTTTAGGATTGACCTACCCTGTGCCCCAAAAGGGCAGGAATGGATATGGACTCTCCAGAAGCAGCTAAATTGCTAGCTCTGGGCAAATTGTATTGAAATTTGGGACTCTCCAGAAGCAACTAAATTGCCAACTCTGGGCAAATTGTATTGAAATTTGGGCCCATTTTTTGATGCTTCAAGGTAGTAACTTCCTTTGGAGTTCTAAAACAAAAAAAGCAAAGCATATAATTTAGCTGTATTATCTAGATCATCAAAAGGATGAAGTTTGTATTACTTTCTTAATGGTTTATTTGTAATACCTTCATAATTGAGTTTTATTTTTTTCCCATAGAACAATGAAAACCCAGATGGATAGCTTTCTTTTGTCTGTATACATCAGAAAGTATAATTAATTCAGAATGAAGTGAAAGTGCATTGATGATCAAGGAGATCTGGATGACTAAATTCAGTACTAAACCCTTTTCCTTTGAGGTTTGTCTTGGTCAATTCAGGCAGCTGTAACAAACTACCATAAACTGGGCAGTTTATAGACAACAGAAATCTATTTCTCACAGATCTAGAGACTGAACATCCAAGATCAGGTTGCTTGCATTTTCTCATGGGGAGAGCTTGCCTCCCAGTTCATAGATGGCTATTTTCTCACTGTGTCATCACATGGTGAAAGAGGAAGCAAGATCTCTGGTGACTCTTGTAAGGACACTAATCCTATTTGTAGGGGCTCCAGCCACATGATCTCATCTAATCTTTTTTTTTTTTTTTTTTTTGATCTCATCTAATCTTAATCACCTTCCAAAGACCCCACTTCCTAGTACTATCACGTTAGGGAGTAGGGTTTCAACACATGAATTTTGAGGGGATACATTCAGTCCATAATAAGATCTGTGGTGAACATTCCCTTAGGTCACCCCCAATGAGTCAAATCCTTGTATAACTCCCTCCTTTTGGGTATAGATAGGACAGATAATATTCCAGACAATAAAATATGGCAAAGTGATGGAATAATCACTTCCTTGATTAGGTATTGTTATAAGACTCTATCTTATGAGACTGAGTGGGAGATTTTCCTGTTGGCTTTGGAAAAGTAAGCTACCATATTATAAGTTGGCCATGAACCTATGACCTAGAGGTGGCATAGAGGGGCCACCTGGCTGACAGCCTGACTGGGAGCAAGGGAAAAAGGACCTCCATTCTATAACCACAAGAGACTAAACTCTTTCAACAACAATGTGAACTCAGAAGAGTAGCTAAAGCTCCAGAAAGTTCTTTCAGCTTACCAACACCTTGATTGTAACCTTACAAGACGCTGAACAAAGGATTCAGCTGGGCTCTGCATGGGATCCTAACCCACAAAAACTCTGAGTTAAGAAATGTTTGTTTGGGGTAATATAATAAGCATAATAAGCAGCCTGGGAGACTAAGAAAGTCATCTCATTTGCCCTCCTCAGACTTCCTTAGTTATTTCTTATAAGGGGATGACAATTTGAAATGTGCCAAATACCTATATTCCCATATTTGGAGGATTTTAAATAATTTTATGTCTAATGACTACTGACTCATTAACATGTAGGACTAGAAGTGTTTTGCATTGTTAAACTTTGCTGCAATCAGGGAATTCACCACTTATTTTACTTAAATGCACACCCTATAGGTTGGGGTTGGAGAGTCACTTCTTAACACAAAGTATACTGAGACAATAAGCCTTGTTCAGACGGGATTTAAAAACAAAAACAAAACAAAACAAAAAAACTATATACCTGTTTTTGTCCTTCCACTAACAATTAGAGGGTTCTGCTCAGTGAAGGTATTTAGATTGATAATATCCAGATGATTTGATGGTTTAATGACTTGAGATATGTGCTGTATCCCTTAGTATCTTGTTCAAGGGATAAGTATCTCATGTTTACCATGGGACTATAATTTTTATGATTTTTTTCTAAGATACTAGTATTGTTTTTGGTAAACAGTATCCTCTTGGTAATATGGTTTGTGATTCCTTCAAGTGAATCCTGATGATTAACAATGCTGAGATTGATTTGTATATTTCAACATTTCTTTAGAAATTGGGACAAAATCTCATAGAATATGGGTCACAAATACGCTCTGTGATTTTGGATAAGTTAATTGTTTTCCTCAGGCCTCAATTTCCTCATATCTAAATAAAATTATGGTATTTGTTCAATGATTAAATGTCTTTCTAGCTAATTTCTAGCTAAAAATTCAGTAGACTATTTGCTATTTATGGAAATGCACAATATGCTTTTTCTTTCCTTTTGAAAATTGTTGCTGACAAGCATAGTGCTTTTAGTGCTTTGCAAAGTATTTATTGTGCATCTGGTATAAAGCAGAATTTGGGAGCCTGGGAAGTAATTACCAAGTTTCACATCTCCAGCAGCCAATAGTTTGTGTGTGTGTGTGTGTTACAGTGGGATAGAGCAAATGGGGTAGAGATCAGGGAGATGGAAGAGATTTTCAAATATTCGAAGACCTGTGAGTAAACTTAATTAGTCTGGCTCCAGAGAACATCATAGAATTAATAAGAGTTGGATTTTGGTTTAATATAGAAAGAACTTCATCAGAATCAGGGCCATTCATCAATAGTTGTCTTCCTCATGAAGGTGTAAGCAATTGGCTACTGATAAATTTTAAGCAAAAGCTAGCTGTATGAGTGTCTCTTAAAGGTGTTGTATTTTACATAGATTCTTTATTTGGTGAAATGTTAGATGAAATGAACTCTTAAGTTTTCTTCCCATTCTAAGTATGTAGTTTTTTGTTACCTTGGAGACATTTTTTATAATTTATCAATGCTTTCAAGCAGAGAATCCGCTGTTAGAAGCTGGTTGAGGTAATCTTATGTTTAGATTAGAATGGGATATCTCCTTAATTTATTCAGCACATTGTCAGGACTACACCTCAATGAAGTCACAGAGAACATGTCTGGCTCTAGACTCAATGTCTGAACCAAAAATTCTGGCTGGGTATGCTGGATTCACACATGTTAACACCTACAAAATGAGTTTCTTAAAGTTCATACTCTCCCTTAAACACAGAACTGTAGGCACATGTCCTAGTCCATTCAGGCTGGTATAACAAAATACCATAAATTTGGTGGCTTATAAACAACAGAAATATATTTCTCACAGTTCTAGAGGCTGGGAAGTCTGAGATCAAGGCACCAGCACATTTGATATCTGATAAAGTCTGCTTTCTGGTTCATTTTAGTATAACCTCACATGTCAGAAGGGAGAGAGATCTTTCTGGGGTTTCTCATAAAAGGACACTGATCCAATTTGTGAGGGTTCTGCCTTCATAACCTAATAATTTCCTGAAGGCTCCACCTCCAAATACCATCACATTGAGCATGAAGATTTCAACATATCAACTTACATATCAACTTGGGTGTAGATACAAACATCCAGACCACAGAAGCACATATCTTCAAGAAGTGTCAAATAGTATGTTCTAACTATTGGTTGACTCTGTAGACTATTTTAGCTTTGGACATGTGAAATATTATATTATGGACAGGACACACCTAGGTTTGCTGGGCCTTAAGCTTATAATATTTGGGGAGATCCTCTTTAAGAAAAATTACAAATATAAAATTCATAATGAAAGAAAATAATTTGTTTAGAATAAAGATAAATTTTATGAGGCATTAAGGATAAATAGGTGGAACACAGATAATTTTTAGGGCAGTGAAAATACTCTGTGTGATATCACAATGATGAATAACATGTCCAAACCAAAGATGTACAACACCAAGAATAAACTGTAATATTAACCATGGATTTGGAGAGATAATGATGTGTCACTGTAGGTTCATCAATTGTAGCAAATGTACCACTCTGGTAGAGGATGTTGATAGTGGGGAAGTTAGGCATGTGTGGGGGTAAGGGGAATTAAGGGCATCTTGGTACCTTCCCCTTAATTTTGCTGTAAACCTAAAATTGCTCTAAAAAGTAAAGCCTAAATTTAAAAATAAATAAATCATCAATTAATTAGAAAAAATTACAACAAATTTCAAATTGAAAGAAATACCATGGAATTATAAGAACCAGAAAAATAATATTTTAGGGCACCAGAGTGTCTGCCTTCAACTCAGGTTGTGATCCCAGGGTCCTGGGATTGAGCCCCACATTGGGCTCCTGCTAGGTGGGGAGTCTGCTTCTCCTTGTCTCTCCTTCTCTGCCACTCCCTCAGCTTGTGCTCTCTCTTGCATGCACACTCTCTAATAAATAATAAATAAAACATTTAAAAATAATATTTAAAAAAAATAAATAATATTTAACTAATTAATGTAATACTCCTTTTACTATATTTTTGGCTGCATATTCTTTGAACATGTCTTCATATGACAATGACTTTATAATAATATTACCTATAGAGAAAATAGAAAATTTAGTCTCCTGTCATGGTTGGTCAAAACTTATCGTTTATTACTGATAGTTTAGAAAATACTTTTCATCTTCATAATTCATTACTGATACAGTCATATACTTTAGACACTAAATAAGTGTTGTTGTTGAGAATTGTTGTCAAATTTGGGAAAAACTCTTTCTAGTTTCTTTTAAGTATGGATTTCAATAGTAGAAAATATTGTTCACAGATTACCTTCTAGCTTCATGTATTTCAAACCTTGTTTCTTCACCACTATCTCGTAAATACATACTTCCAGCATCAGGCCGTGTTCACACAGTGATATAACTGCTGGCCCTCCACTCCCTGTCACAAGATTGGGCCCAGTGGTAGCAATATTCTTAAAAATCACACCTACACCAGAAAAAGTTGCAGTGATTTAAATACACAAATTATTTCAAAATATATAATAACCCACTGAACCAAAATAAATTTATTCCTAACTTAATTTCGCCTTAGATCCCCAAAATATCTGTAGCCACTCCAATTCTACCTGATACATGGGGAAGCTGGTGAAAAGGAAGAGGAGTATAAAGAGACCACGGTCTTAACCCTAGAAAATCTAAATGTAAGCAGCATTAAGTCTTGCTCTTTTAAATTGTAAACAATTTGTCATCTAAAAGAATTGGAGTTGAGATTAATATCAGAAATAGTAAGAGGCAAATTTTTGTTGAACTAAGTGACAAAATTAATCAGTTTGACTTCACAGTCTTAAAAATGCATTTTTGATCACTATTATAGTCCATCTAAGATTTTGAAAGTCATATTATCTGCAAATTTCAACAAGATAAATTTATTTGGTTAGATGTATTTTCAGTACAAAAAATATATTCTATTTGGGTTTTCTTTTCAATCAAGGGCAGTATAAAATCATCATAAGAATAACAGCTATAATATTTCAATATTTTAACTCAAGATGCATAGCAATAAAATTACAGAAGAATTATGTTTAAGTTTTATCTGAGTATGAAGGATTACCCAAATTGCTTATTAACTCAGTATGGATTAGAGTACTATCTTATATTCTGAGTAGAGTTTGAACAAAAATGAGGTGACCATCGGAGTTAAGTTCTAGGTTGGTATTTTTGTTGTGTTCATATTTGATAATCTCTTCTGATCTGGTACACTTCAATTTATTTCATTGCTCTTATCAAATATTGTTGGCTGTGTTTTTTAAGATAGTATTTCAAGCTCTTATTTCATAATTTAAGTGTATTTTGAGAGTCAATGTCAGTGTTCACATAAAATGGTATTTGCATTGTCTCATAAATAACATGAGTTAAAAATATTTAGTGGCAAGTAGAACACTTTTTAACATTAACATTTTACATTTGTTAGTGACCTATAAACAGGATTTATGCTGAAACAATTGACTAATTGCATTTTTGGCACAACATGCTGCCAGTAATTTGATCATAAACTCATGGGGCCATCCCCTCCACCTCATTTTCTACCTTGAAACTGCAATAAAGCTATGATTTATGATGTAGACTGGGGAAGAATTATAGTCCTTGTTTTAAAAATACAGCAACTAGTGTAGATGCCAAGATAAAATCCTAGCTAAGTAGGTATTTTCCGAACTGTGCTTTTTAAAACTGATATATTAGTCTTGACATGCAGTTTGGGTTTTTTAAATCCTAAAATTCAATATCACATCCTGCAGTGATAGTTCTTTATGTTTATTATGTTCTCTACTTCTTGCCTCTTAAACTTTTTTCATGCCTGTTAGCTAGATCATCAAAACAACCAGATCTTGTTTGTATGTTTTTCAATTATTAAAATGAAGCTAAACTTGAAGGTTTTTTTTCTAGAAGGAGCAATGCATTTTTTTTTTTTAAATTTTTTTATTTATTTATGATAGTCACACAGGGAGAGAGAGAGAGAGGCAGAGACACAGGCAGAGGGAGAAGCAGGCTCCATGCACCGGAAGCCCGATGTGGGATTCGATCCCGGGTCTCCAGGATCGCGCCCTGGGCCAAAGGCAGGCGCCAAACCGCTGCGCCACCCAGGGATCCCAGGAGCAATGCATTTAATATTAGTGCCTCATTTTCAATAATCTTCAACCTCATAAAGACCTACAGTCTACAATCTGCCATTATTGCTCTGTTCCTGATCACCCTCCTGTACTCATTTTCCTCTTCATGTGGTTTAGATGGGCCTCATATTATAATATATCCTCTATACAAACTATCAACTATCATCCCCTCTCCTCTTGCTGGCAAAACACAAATGCTGGTTAAATCTAACTCCTTAGCACTAAAGTGAATATGGGTGGAGAAAAACATGAAGTTCTTTTGACTACTCATACCTAATTTCAAGATCAGCAAGATGAAGTGATTTTATTACTGTTCAGGATCTTGAGTTCACTTACATTTCTACTATTTTAGGTGACAATTTTATCCCTTCCCTCTTGCCTTAAAACTCTTTTTCCCCACCCTCTCACTCAGCCGATGATCTTGTTTCCTATTTCATTGAAAAACTAAAAGCCAGCAGAATTAACATCCACAAAGTGCCCCTACAGCCATAACTACCTACATACTGGCATATGAACTCAGTTAATCCACTTTGCCTGCTGATACTGTGTACAGTGTTTCATCCTATATAAACTAATCCCATACTTGCAAACAGTTCCCTCTCCATTTTATCACCTCCAGAATTATCCTGTTTGGCATCCTCCATATTTCCTTAAAATTAGACCTTCCACTAGCATCTAGTATTTTCTACTCTAATTTTTTACCTGATATTTTTAGTTTGTATTTTATTCCTCTATTTTGTATTCCCCAATATGTTACAGTTCTTTGAGTACAGGAAAGTTAACTTGTACCTTGTATCTATCACAATAAATATTAGGAGGTTTTTGCTTAATTTTGTAACATATGGCATGATTTATTAACATTTAAATTCAACCTTCTATGAAGTCTTTTAGTTTATCCAAATAAAAATATCCAATATGTAAAAATAGACACATGGTAGAAGATGAATAAATTTTTGTTGAGCAAGTGAAAGGATAACCACATAGTCTTAACTGAACTTGAGTTTCAAAAATGAGTATTCAAATTAAAAAGAAAAGCACAATAGAATTCCATTTCCCTGTGGTGCTTAGCAAAAAGACAAAGAAGTATTATTTTTACAAACCTAGGATACAGAATTTAAGTGCTCAAATGATCTCACTTATATATTAGTTATGGTGTCCCAGAATAAGATGATTAATAAAAATACATATGTGCATGTGCACACATGCCTACATACATCAGAATGCTTCCATTTATCAACAACACAGGAAGAACCTTTGGGACAAGAGTGTTTTTACTTTTAAATGAGTCTTGTACATTCTGACCTTCTCTTAAACTTGGGCTGCATCACAGAGTCCATAAATAAATAATCTTTTCCAACCTGGATCTTATGAATGTTGGGTGCCTTGTGTTTCTAACTGAGCACACATAAAAGCACAAAAGCAGGATGTAGTGGGAGGGCTGTTAAAATCAGCTGGTCAGTAAATCCATTTGGGGTCAGTAAACCGGTTGTTAATGACAACAGCCAACAGGAAGAAGGTGGAGAGTGCAAGAGGCGGACATGCATTTAGGAGTAAAATCAATATTCATATTTGATTGGTGTGGTACTTTTTCTACAGCTGGGCAAAGAAATTCCATCATGTAGTCTCAAACTGCTAATTTTTCTTTTATCACTGGGTAAAATTATCAGGGATATAGGCTATATGAAAAGAATACTATATAGACCAAACCTTGTGAGACTGGTCTTCATGTTTGTTTAAAACAAACACAGAACTAACAAATGCCTCATTTACTAGCCATTTATCTGGTTTTACCACGTGTCTCTTATAGAAATCGGCCTTATCAAAAACATTTTTGTGACTTTTCAAGGCTTTTGGTTTGTAGTATTTCTTGGAAGCTCACTTCTTTTATAAACACAGGAGCAAAGCTACAACAGAGGGTAATTGTACCCTCAAATCTCTCATATCGTAATTTTTTGTGACCAAGTAATTTAACCATTCTGTACCTCAATTTTCTTTTCTTTTCCTTCTTTTTTTGTACCTCAGTTTTCTTTACTCTACTAGGTCACCAAATTTCTATAGAAAGTCAGCAAGTTAATGTTAATATCTAATAAAGAAAATGCAGACAATTCTATAGTTCCAGAAAAACTGAAGAAAAATTAAGACATCTCACAATGTCATACTTGTGCGCTGTTACATCTTAATTTTTCAAATGTTTGCTGTACTTCTATATATTTATAATGAAACTGTTTGACCTTTTATTCTGAAATAATTTCAAAATTGTGGGAATTTTGTAAGAATAGTAAAAATGATGATAGTAAGATTATACTAATACTTATTTCATATGGTTTTAGTCAGGCTCAAATGAATTCATGTATAGAGAGTGTTAAGAACTTTTAGCTGCAAATAAATTGGAGAAAAAGTGCTTAGAACTAATAAATACTGGTTGCTATAATTAAGCTTCAGTTTTGCCACCTGAACAATGGGGATAATAAGAATGCCTGTCTTATAAGATTGTTGCTTACATAAAACTTAGAAGCCCAGGGTTTTCCCAACCTGAGTTAATGATACCTTGTGCTACAGAAATAATAAAACTTCTTAGTGGAAGAAACCCAATACTGGACTACAGGATTACTTGAGTAATACTACAATAAATTCAAAATGGCCTTTTACTGAGGTTTTGTTTGTTTGTTTGGATTTGTTTTTGACCTAGAGTCAACAGTTACATTAAGATTTCCAATATGAGGTTTACCTAGGTTTCATATCAATAGCTATCAATGTGACGATGATTCTAGTTGATCTTTGCTGAAGCAAATCTGGCTAATTATTTGATATTAGGAAAACATTGGTGGGAGAAGGTACAGTCACAATATTGTTTATAGAAAGTGCTAATAAAATTTGGTAAAAAAAGAAAACAACTTATTTGTTAATCTCCCATTTTTCACACTGAGGTCTTTATACTTCAGGGTGGAGGCTGGGCAGGGAGGAGTGTGGGTTCAATATCAGGAATACTCAGAACTCTGTGATAACATAGCAGGTCATACTGGAACTCAAGTTTTGTGTGAATACTGAAGTGTTGATGGGGAATTGAAATTTTATATTAAAATAAACATGGATGTATATATATATATATACATATATATGGGGTTAAAATATAGATTTTATATGAATTTTATTTTTTAGATTTTATTTATTTATTTGAGAGAGGGAGAGCAAAAGCAGGGGAGCAGCAGGCAGAGGGAGAGGGAGAAGCAGGCTCCCTGCTCGGTGGGGGCTTGATTCTGGGACCCTGGGATCATGACCTGAGTCAAAGGCAGACACTTAACCGACTGAGCCATCCAGGTGCCCCTTGATTTTACATTGATTTTAAAGATGACACGACTTCAAAAATACTTAATAGATGTTCAACTCATGTTTGTAGAAATTCAAGACCTATAAATTCACTCTGCTCTACCACTGGGAGTACTTTAATCATAATTTACTTGTTTAACAAATACTTATTTAATGTCAACTAAATGCCAGACACAGTACCATGCTTTACAATGCAAAGGTGAGAAAGACTCTCATTATAGCATTATTTACAATACCAAGGCATGGAAATAACCTAAGTGTCCATTGATGGGTGAATGGATAAAGAAAATATGAGATATATAGTTCTATCTATCTATGTATAATAGATATAGTATCTGTCTATATATATGTATAGATAGATATAGATATTATAGATATATAATATAGAGTTATATATCTAATATCCTATATAGATATTATAGATATTATAAATATAGATATTATATATGAAATATATCTATATATTATGGAATATTAATCAACCATTAAAAAAATTCTGCCATTTGTGACAATATGACAACCTTGAGGGCATCATACTAAGTGAAATAAGTCAAACAGAGAAAATAAATAATATAGGATCATACTTATATATGGAATCTAAAGAAAAGAAATTTATAGATACAGAAACAGAAACACATTAGTGGTTGCCAGAGATAGGGTGAGGTGGGGAATGGGTAAATGTGGTCAAAAGCTATAAATTTCCAGTTATAAAATACATAAGTTCTAGGGATGTAATGCACAGCATGGTGACTATAGTCAACAATATTGTGTATTTGAATGTTTCTAAGAGAAAAGATCTCAAAAGTTCTCATCATAAGAAGAGTTCTAACTATATGAGGTGATGGATGTTAACTAAGCTTATTGTGATAATTATTTTCAGTATATACATTTATTAAATAATCATATTGTGTACTTTAATATAATATGTCAATTACACCTCAATAAAACTAGGGAAAAAATGGTGATCAAGAGTCATGTGGCCCCTGCCCTCACAGGACTTATAATCAAGCAGTGGGACAGGTTTGCTTTTGTTGTTAAGCTAACTTAATTTTCATAACAATATTATGAGGTTCTATTATTTTATTACAGCTGTGCTACTCAAGACATTTTTTTTGATAAGTGCTAAAAATAAGCAGGATTAGACACAAAATAATGTGAGCAGGGATAGCCCAATTTACATAGAATAAGACTGTGAGAATGGTCAAGTATAGATTTATAGAAGCAAGAACTAGTGCAAGGGGACTATTTAAGGGGCAATCTCTGTGGTACCTTAGACACATGGTAATGGAAAGGGAGTATGAGTTAAACGGATCAATTTGAAAATATACATTGTAGGTACATACAAGCCTTCCTCATGGATTGGATATGGGGAGGGGATGAGAAAAGAAAATTTGAGATGCCTTCTACACTTGAACAAATGGATGTTTAAGGGAAAGATCAGAGGAGGGTAATTTAAGGTTAAGAGAAAAATCAAGTTTGGTTTGGGCATATTAATTTTCGGATGTTTCTGAGACATCCAATTAGAGGCGTTCAGTGGACAATCATATATGTGAATCAGGAGCTTTGAGAAAGACATCATAGCTGAGATGATATCTTGGCATCCTGTATAGCCCTGCCATTTAAAATATGATGCCTGGTTTATTTAAACATTTGTCCTTTAGCTCATATAATGCCCTTTTATTAGCATATTTAAAGCTCTGGAAATAAACACTTAGCAATAGCAAATACAATTTCATGCAAAAAGCATGTCTGGGATAAAAAAGCTAAATCCTTCAGGATTTTGACCACTAAGGAGCACAACTTTGAGGGCAGAAAAAGATGCAGTAAAAGGCAGTATGTAATAAGTCTATTATAATGATGGTACAAACTGCAGAGATAGAGCTCAATTTCATAAATATCAACCCAAATGTCAGACTAGGGGAAGTGAATTAAAAAATAAATGGCATAAAAAAGTCCAAGGGGCATAGAAAATAGCCAATAAAAATTCTACATGGATATGTTAGGAGGTGTTGGAGGCCGTTCATAGTGAGCAGTGCTTACACCAGTCATCAGGCTAGTGGAATGCAGTCAGAAAGCCGGAAACATTGTGCTGGAGCAGGCTTAGAGGAAGACAAAGTAGGTCCATAGGTTGGGCAATATTTATTCTTATCGTCTGTCCTATGTGCAGGAACCATTCGTCACTCCTGTGAGTCACCTAATGGATCTCACCAATTTTGCAGTTGCCAAGAAATAGTCCCAACCCCTGAGCCAAAGGAACACTTTACTGTCTCTGGTTTCTTCATTTTAAACATATCCCATTCTTACCACAAGGCCAATATGAGAGTCAACTGTTTCAGAGTTGGGTTACTTGCAGAAAAAAAAAAAGAAAGAAAGAAAGAAAGAAAGAAAGAAAGGATGCACTCAGTAACCTTCCGCTTCTTAACTAAGTCCAACATTATCCAAGTTCTGAAACTTACCTAGGTTGCTATGCAGATTTTTTAAGGAAGATCAATATTAAAATAAGACTACTAGATATACATCATACTTCTAATTTTGTTGCCAGGAAATAGCTAAAGGTGGAAATGTAGCAGTAACTACCCAAGAGCAGTGCCTTGCTTCTGCCTCTTTCATCTTGTCAGAGTGACCTGCAAAAGCTCTTCAACCAGGACCCAAGTGGTCATGAGCAGCAGGAAGCTTATCCTTCATCTGATGCTGGGAAATTTTGATGGTGAAAGGGTACATTCAAATACAATGATGTATGTAAAAACAGTGCCATTAAAATGGTTTTAAATTAACTTATTCTTAAAAAGTAAACTAGGGAAGCCCAGGTGGCTCAGCGGTTTAGCGCCACCTTCAGCCCAGGGCGTGATCCAGGAGACAGGGGATCGAGTCTCATGTCGGGCTCCCTGCATGGAGCCTGCTTCTCCCTCTGCCTCTCTCTCTCTTTTTCTCTCTCTCTCTCTCTCTCTGTGTCTCTCATGAATAAATAAATAAAATCTTAAAGAAAAAATGCTGATTGCCTTTCTGAAACACCTTTTTTTTTTGATTCAATATCAGCTTTGTCTCTAAATTTTTGTAATAAAGTGAAACTTGCCATGTATGCATAAAAATATTTACAAATTTTGGTACCTATAAATTCTATTTTTTACTTATATAGAATTGACTTTTAACATTAAATATGTTTTAGGTATATGCAAATTATATTTTGATTTGTAGAATATTGCAATTTATTTGGACCCAATGTGAATTACATTTGTATCACAACTAATTCAAATCCATTTCTGCCCTATAGATTTCTTAATTTGGTAAGAAAATTGGTTTTAGTATGATGATATTCTCCAAAATAATCTGTATTTGTGTTATTGAAAAAAGTAAGTAATGGGTCTTCTATGTCATTTTTAACTAAGATTTTAAGTTTTCACACTATTGTTAGATGTTTCACCTTGAATTTTCATAAGCCTTATTTTGAGTCATTGAATTGGATAAATAATCAAACTATTCTTGAAAAGTACTAATTTTATATTTGAAGCATTTGGTAAAATATAAAAACTTGAATACTTACAAAATTATTTTTCTGCTAATACAACACATTAACAGCTTTGCTTAACTTTTTGTATGTATCCAAAAAAAGGAAACACTTAGAACTTAAAATGAACAATACTAATTTAGAATAAACAGCCATTTGACCTAAATGAAAAGTCCTGCTTCAGGAGTAGCCTGTAAGTGCATCTTTTGCAGGTGCAGGTATTAAATTATTGTGGTTGGGCAGTCTTCTTTAAATAATTACGGACTTTGAAATACATACTGATGTTCCTTTAGAAGAATTATTTTCTGGTTTTCACTTGGTTGTGCCTAAGAAAACACAAAGAAATGTAAATTCAGTATATAGTATTCCAATTAAATATGTATTCTCAGTTTTCTTTATTTTTGTCAAAGGGTTTATCACAAAAGGGTTAAAGAAGCTTTACTAGACACTAAAAAAGTAAGTAATTATAGCTTTATGCCACACAAATGGCAAAACCCACATGCCAAGGATATTCTGACCCACATACTCTGTGTGATCTCTATATGCAGATTGACCAGCTTCTGTAGCCTCACATATTTCATAGCAAGCCAAACTGTAAATTTCCAAGTTTCCAACTTACCCTATTGAATGGCAGCCTGGCAGCTTTGTGGACTCTGTAGGTTAAAATATGGGTATGAACTTACATGGGTGGTGCACTGAATGGTCATGAAGGGCAACAGGGTGAGCATGAGACAACTTGTCAGAAAGATAAAAATAGAGCAAGAGAGCCAGTACCTGCATGTACCCTATAGCCCCATCTCACCAAGATGAAGCAATTTCTCTCTGGGAGCCTTCAGTTTCTTCTCCAATGCCATCATCCCATCCTGATTTCCAATAACATGGCTGCCTTATGTCTAGGGCAGCTGTCTTCTTTAGGTTCATCTATTTTTGGTGGTGATGAGTTTGTTTAGCTGATCCCGTATTCTTCATTAAGGTTGTAGGTCTTTGTGAAATGTGCCCTGTCAGTAGTTCACTGAAGGGAGGGGCTTCTGAGTGCCTTGCTGCCCCTACTTCAACTCTGTTGTCCATCGAGTGGTTTTGGTTGGAATCTATGAAACTAGGCTTGGTCATCTGGGTTAGTTTGTTGCATAAGTGAAATGGCTTTACTTGATGTTGAGCTCTGAATGTAGCTTTCGTCCATAATCAGACCCTGCCTTTTGATTAGAGAAAGGTCCAGGCGAACTCCATGCTTATTGCTGTGTTTGGCCATGAATTACTGCTTGTCAAATGTTATATTACCCAGAAAATACCTTATGAGGTGGCGATTGCATGCAGGAGATTTATTAGGGAGTGTTTCAGGGGTTAACACCTGTAGAAAGGACAAGAGGCAAAAGTTCAGCTGTGATGCAAGCTCAAAAGAAGCCTCAGCTTCTGAGAGTTCTGAAGATGGAATGAGCCTTACCAGCTGTCCTACATTGGAATGAGGTGGCCAGACATTTATAATCGCAGGTTTATCAGTCATTGAATGAAGGCCTCCCATGAAGAAAGTGTAGCCTTTAGTTAAGCAGATCTTTTTGGATGAAATTATACCCAACAGAGGTTAAGAGCTGAGGGTTGTCTGCTGGTAGCACTCTCAACAGCTGGGATAATAAATCCTTTATTCCTGGAGGGGAAATCTTAGCAATGCAGCACAGCACCTATACTTCCCTTTGATGCACTAATGGAATTCTGTCATTGGCTTTTTTTGAACATGCTGAGAACCAATTTGCAGAAAATCAAAAGTCAAAAGTGCCTAGGGCCCCCAAGAGTTATAGTGTATCCCTGAAAATTGGACATGGCTAATTCTAGACTTTCCATCACATAATATCACTAATATTTTTCTTACTTAAGTCGCTGTTAGAATTCTATTGCTTGTAATCAAAAGCTTCCCTGACAAAACATAAGCAAACTACTACAGCTAAGCGATTTAATGACAAAAGCAATTAATCAAAAAAATCAACTGTTGACTTTTGAGGGGGTGATTAGGGAAGGCTTCTACTAAGGAGATGATATTTGGGCTGAAACCTGAATCACAAGATGGAATCAAGTAAGTGAGGATGTGGGAAGAGCTTTCCTGGCAGAAGGAGGAATGATTACAAAAGTCTTGAGGCAGAGATGAGTTTGGCAGTTTCCCCAACACTGTTTTCCATGGTGGAATCAGTGTCTCCACAGAATCTCTAGGGGTTGTAATGTTTGGGCACAAAAGTGAGATATTTGAGGGCACTGGGAAGAAATTTTTTTGGGTAGCTTTCAACTAAAGTCCAGGCCTTTGGAGAAGGTCACATGAGAAGCCTATGGAAAAGTGAGAAAAGAGCAATGAAAGGTACAGCATTTATCCCAGGATCGAATTTGGTCTGCTGGTCTATGGCTTAAGATGTTTAAGATACTGTAATGATAAGGTTTTTAAAGTTAAAAAAATTAAAAAAAAATTTAAGACATAAAGTTCTCATAAGGCCCAGAGATATTTTTTGTTTTTTTAATTTTTATGGCCCACAAACCTGTTAATATGATCCTTTAAATGTGAAAGGAAAGGGATCAAGAAAATTATCAAATGAACGATTATTTAAGACGAAGAATATTTGTAACAGCAGGTTGTCTGCAATTGCTAGAAGGAGAAAATAAAAAAACAAAAAAAGCCCTGATAAATATATTGAGAATAGTAGTTGCCTGCAGAGAAGTGTGTGTGCCTGTGTGTGTGTCTCCATGTGTGTGCTTATATAAATACACACAAAGAAGTAAACTTAGCTTTATAGCATCATTACATGACAGGGGCATAACTACAAAAAGCTATGTCCTTCTTTTTAAAATAAATCTGGTAGAAGTGGAGGTGAGTTAGTAATGTGAGTCAAGAAATTGTGGAAAATTTTTAGCAAAATTGCTGGAAAGTTGCTGGAAAATCTTCATAAAGATTTACCTCTTACCTGCATGAAGAGAAAAGAAAGAAAGTACTGAAAGAAAAAAAGTGAGGTGCTAAGAACCAAGACTCTAAAAAAGGACTCGAGAGTAATGGAGAACTTTCAGACATTCATTTGTGACTATACAGCACCAGTGATGCCAATTTGCAGATGTATTTGCTAAACTGCTGCCAATAGTCACTGAGGAATTATAGAAGATGGGAACAATTGTAGTGTCATCCAGGGTTCATGGCAGGAGACAGAAACATTTAAAGTAGGCAAAGATTTAATACGGTAAATTGGGTGCTTACAAAATCATTGGAAGGCCTGGAGAAGTAGCCTGTAGTCTGGGTTTCTTGGAATGACTCCCAGACACTAGAGAGCTGAGTCACCAGGGGACCTCCCACCTCTGAGAGTATCATGATTGTAACTGAGATTTAGGAATCATAGAGCTGAAACTGTGTACTTGTTACTACTGTTGTCACTATTCCACAATGCTGGTGACTGGGCCCTGGAACCTGGACTCCCCTGTTGCTTCAACCCCTCTTCTCAGGCAAGAATTTGGAGAATGAATCACTGCTTGCAGAAAAAAATTTTTTACATCTCCATGAGACCTTGATTGCAAACCAAGAAATGGCTGAAAATGACCATTTTCACTTTTGCCTTACAAATCTCTCATAGTTGCGTCTTTGTGGCAGGACCTTATTGGAGTATAGAGCACTAGCTGCAAAAGCATCTGGGAATTGTACATTTAACTCCCAAGGCTCTTCCATCCAAGAAGACATGATAAAAGGTGGCAAATAAAAAGTCAATGAGCCAAACCGCAGTATTCCATCTCACTGTAGACAGGCAAATGTTTTTTATTTCTTGAAAGGGAAGAAAGAGAGTCTAAGAGACATCTGCTGAGCTTGACATTGGTCTTAGTATTGGTTAGAAAAGACACCCTGTGAGCCATTAAGAAAGGACATAGCAATCACTAAATAAAAAGTTCATTAAAAACAAATAATACTAGATAACTTATTAAAGTGGTAAGTAATAGAATTATATGGCTATACTATATCTAGATTTTAACAAGACTTTTGCTCTCAGTGTTTATATTTACATCATGGGACAAACTTGGGAAATGTGGCCAAGATAGTGATATAGTTGAATGCATTTGTAATTAGTAGAAAGATGAAAAACTGATGAGTAGTAGATACATGTCCAATTGTAGCACATGCCATAGCAATTTTTAAAAAAATATTTTATTTATTTATTCATGAGACACACACACACACACACACACACACACACAGAGGAAGAGACATAGGCAGAGGGAGAAGCAGGCTCCATGCAGGAAGCCTGATGTGGGACTTGATCCCGGGACTGGGACCTCTCCTTGAGCCAAAGCTCAATTGCTGAGCTACCCAGGCATCCCCACCATAGCAATTTCTATTTTATCCTGACCTGCACTACACAATGACTCCAACAAGAACACTGATTTTAAAAATAGCAATAGTCATTATCTATTAAGTGCTTACTCTAAGTGAGGCACTATAGATACATTATTACCTCTTTTATTCATTACTATAATTTTGTCAGACTGTTATCTCCATCTTGAATATGAGGAAGCTAATGACAGAGAGTTAAGTGGCTTGCCCCTAGCTCCACATCTAATAAGCAGCAATGCTGAGATTCATACCTAAAACAGCTTCAAGGAAGAGTTATCAGGGGGAGGGAGAAAACCACATTTCTGGAGGAAACTGGTCAGAACATCCCAAGAACCCCAGAGCATGGCATTTTCTCAGCTGTTCCACATGAAGTTGGAAGCTGGCCCACTGTCCTGCAGGATCTGGTTGGTATCTCAGGCACTCAAACTCACAATGACAAGTCTTCACTAAAGGTTCACATAAAACAATGAGATGCCAATCTACGAAATAATGAGAAATGCCATAGTCAAGCTGACCAAATGTAGATAATATTCCTGCATGCAAAAATCTGAAGGACAGAATGACCAGAATGTTGACTACAGAAAATAGAGTCAGCTGGATCAGAGGATGCTGATCAGAATGCCAACTGTCCATAGTCTCTGACAATCACAATGCAGAGGTGAACATCTCCCTGGACCTACGTGGAAGGGCACCTCTTATTTAATCAGAATTTGCCTCTCTGATTCCTTTCTAGGCTTGCATGACTGATTGCTATTCTTTCTTTAGATAATTTAATGAGTTCAGCTAAGTTGTTTTGGCCTAAAATTTATTCTCTCTTTAAGATACTTTTTAATCAATTTCCTGCTGATACAATTTCTTAACTTCAGAAAACAAGTTTATTCCTGCATTTCCAAATTCACTGTTGTTCTTGGGCACTACTTAAAAGATGTAGGTCCATTTGACTCTTTCCTTTACCTGTACTGCCATTGGCAGGTCAACAAGAACAGAATCAGTACTGACATGAAGAGTTTATTTATTTTTTTATTTTTTTTTTTGACATGAAGAGTTTAAAAGCAGCACAGATTTTTAAAAGATAGTATTTTTAATTAACATAGGCTCAATTTGAGTCAATAGTATGTGAAATTATTATCAACAATGTCAAGACAAACTTAGCTGTATTAACTGTGTCAGCAGAATGAAGGAGCTAGTAAATGAATGAAGAAGCTGATAGCTCTACCCTAATCTTCACTGACAGTCATGCCTTGATTAGCAATGTTTATTTAGTTCAGGATCAACATTTTCAGGTATCAACAGACTGGAATATATTCAGAGGAAGTTGACCAGATGGTGATAGGCCCTGAAATCACATTCTGACAAATGGCGGTAGGACACTGGTGATGTTTGGCTTGGGAAGGAAAAGCGAAGAGCTATTGGGTGCTTATAGACTAGACCAAGGATTGTGGGCAGTCTTTAAGGATTTCAAATATTATGGATGTACCATGATGGAAAAGGGAATACTTTATTTTGAGAGTTACCTTGGTAGGCAGAGAAAGTCTGCAGAAACCACATGTCTCTCAAAGAGAGACAACTTTGCTTATCAAAAGATGACATTTCTAACTTTCAAAGCTGCCCAACAACATAATGGGCTTGATATTAACATATCATGTTTTTGGAGATGCTCAAGCAGAGACTGGCCAAACTTTTTCTGGAGATAATTTTGAAGAGAATAAGTATTACATGGAAGAAGGGACCAGATGAACTATAAGACCTTGTTCAACTTTATCCCTCTAGTCTTTCATTGTCTTACAGTACAGTAACCCCTTTTTAATCTTTTAGTTTAGTAGTTTAGTTGCATGGACCCTGAATGGTTAATGCCATTTCTAATTCAAAAGATTAATTGTAGGGGACACTGATTGCTGCATTTTTTTCCTGGCAATTAAGAAAAAATCCAGCATCATCTGAAGCTGCAGGGATGGGGTGGGGGGTGGATTGCAAAAATCATTCTGTGAATGAGTCATTAGGTATAATACCAAACAGAGACTCACTTCCTTATTTGATCCCCAGACCCATGTATTCTGAGTATGGAAGGAACAGTACTGTATATGGATTGCTTTTCAAAGCATGGCAAATTTTAGCTCTCAAATAGTTTGAAAGCTTCAAATGTTTATAGCATTCATTTATTTCTTTGAATTTAAATGCAGTTATTTATGCTTCTAAAACCCCTCTGATTGCATTCCTTATTTTGAGTTTTGTTATTGTTACTGTGCATACTTTAACATCAACCAACCTGTGCATTCATGGCAATGAATAGCATACCTTAAAATCTGGCTCCTGTGAATGGAAGGAATAATGTTCATTTAAAATAACCAAAAAATGATCTGGTTTTATAGCTAGAGAAAACCTAAATATCACACATTATTAGATGAGAAATTCAAGCCCAGAGAGACAAAATGACTTGCCATATTCACATGGCTGGACCATTAGAAAAGAGAGCACTTTTCTTTGTTCTTTTGTCTCCCACTCGAGGAGGCAATTATATACTGGGGTTTTTTGGCAAGATACTCTTCTTTTTTTCTTTTCCTAGCAAGTAGAATGATTTGAGACTAGTCATTTTTAGATCTTTATTTACAACCTAATTGGCATGTGACTCGAGGAGAAGGTATCAGAGTAGGAATCTAAAATAGTATTTCCTTTACCTATATCCTCTACCCATATAGTAGGCAGAAATTCTAAGGGCTACTTTGTTCGTAATTCTGGACTGCTCTTGGATCTCTGCAGCGCTGCGTATGATGCTGTTCTTGACAGAAATGTGGCCATTAAGAAGCTCAGCAGACCCTTTCAGAACCAAACGCATGCCAAGAGAGCTTACCGGGAGCTGGTCCTCATGAAGTGTGTGAACCATAAAAACGTGAGTTGTCATTTTTAAACTTCTGGCAGTGGGAGGTTGTGAGATTGGAGGAAAAAAAAATCCGTGCCAACTTGAGTAGGAAAGGCTTTCTTTACTTTGTAATTTCTGTCTGTTAAGATTGTTTATCCTTCCATATGCTACATTTGATTTCATTGTCCTCATGATAGCTTTCTGCTTAAAAATCATCTAAAAACCATATGGCGTTAGAGGGGATAAATTTGATAGATATTTCCTGCTCTGAAACTAACCGTATTTGGTTCTCTAGCTCCAAATTTACCAGGGAGCTCCATTTTTTCCCAAAATAATAAAAAGCAAACAAATACAAAGTTAAAAAAAAATTCTACAGAACACCATGCTATATTTCTTTATAATTTAAATTTAATTATTAACAGGTGAAAATTTGTTATCCTCTTTGTCTTTTAGCTCTAGTGGCAGTGGCCTTCAAATGTTCACCATACACACTGTGCACAGCGTCTCGTTTTTTGTTAGAGTTGGGCAAATGTGTGGACGTATATCTACAAAGCACTTTGGAACAGGATCTTCAAGAGCATTTCTCTTGGGAACTCAGTAGGGTGTACCATCACAGGACTTCCTTCTGTTTCAGAGTATAAACTTCTTTAACTACAGACAAAACCCTCTATAACTCTTTCTAATGCTCCCATTCTTAGTAAGGCAAGATGAGAGAGAATTCATTATTTTAATAATGACTATTATTAATAAATAACTGATATAGTGCATATAATTTATTACATCTAAATATATAATGAAACGAAAAGATAAATTATGATAATAAAACTATAACAGTAGCTATTATAAGTCCCTGAGAAAGTTTTTCTGAAGTATGAAAATCACACCAGATAAATGAAATTATCAGTGCTGTCTTATAAACAAATGAATTTGTCGTGAGGCTAAGCATCTCTCAGTGGCTCTAAAGAAGAAGCAAATGTACACATGAGAGTTTAGTTGGAAGATATTTGAAATACAAATATGTGAATTGTTTCTCAAGTGACAGTGTTTTTTTCTTCTATTACTTTACTCTGATGACTATAGTTCAGTCATTTGACACATATTGTTATCAGTGCCCCATGTGTAGATCAGATGCTAAGATTATAGTAGTGGATATAACAGAAACTAATCCTTGCCCATGTGGAACTCATGTTGTCCTGGTGAGGAAAAAAGTCCATCTGACTGGGTGATGGGCAGTGAGGGGAGCACTTGATGGGATGAGCACTGGGTGTTATAGTATATGTTGGCAAATCGAACTCCGATAAAAAATATACATATAAAAAAAGAAAAATAAATAGGCAAATGTAGAGGAGGTCAGATGGTGATAAGCACTATTAAGGAAAACAAAGCAAAGAAGGAAAATTATTCTAGTCAGTGCTGGATGGGTGGGCTAACTTTTTAAAGTAGATTGAGTGGGAAAGGTCTCACTAAAGAGGCAAACTTTATGATGTACCCATCTCTAATTTGGCCAGGCAAGGAACATGGTACTTCTAAAAAGGAATATATAAACAGCGGAAAGGATGATTCATACGAAAAGTCATTTTACTAAAGCAAATTGTTCTTCCAGTATGTTAAATAAAGGCAGGAACAAGATTAACCACATGGCCAATGCAATCTATTTTTATGATAGCAGAGAGGATGAGAAATACCATGGGCAATGGAAAATGGATAGATAAAGGCAATGAAGCAACCGTATGGGAAATATTGATAGTTTGTGTTTTCATATATTTATATTTCCCTAGTCTTCCTTCCCAGCCCCATAATACAATAAATACATTGTAGAGAAATTCCCACGCACTTTGCCAGCTTGAGGGAATCCTATATTTTCCCTGTTCTTGACTGAAGCGTGGAGGTTCTCATTTAAGATACCTAAAAAGAAGTTCCCAGTTGAAAGGATTATCTGTAAATGGCTTTCTACCTGCTACCCATCCCTTTTATGTGTGTATGTGTGCATGTGTATGTCTAGGGAAATAAATTTCTGGAACCAGGCAATTTTCATTGTCTTTAACAGATTTACTCAGAACTACCTAACAAGGAAAGAAAATATAATTAACTCAGCATAGATGTTAGAGGCTTTTATTCTAAAATTTAATTCTTCACTAATTTATTCTATGATGAATTTAATAGTCAACCAGGAAATTGGTTTTTATAAAAGTTATTTTATGAGCAGAAAATACAGGAAAAAAAGTAATCATAAATGCCAAACTGTCTCTTTACTTTATGAAGCCAAATATTTCCTCATTGACTTGGTTTTTAAAGCTGGAATTTATCCCTTCAGGGCCACTATTATTTTTTGAAATTCCTATAAATATTAAATCTAAAAATTAATTGGTAATTCTAATTCTCCTCTTTCTCTTCAAACCAGTTAACAGGGAGGAAGTTCACTTGTGACCAAATGTAAATTCCACAGGAGTACTTGTAATACTAAGTAAAAGCAGTCAGAATGCAGAACTCTGTAAATGCTCTGGAAAGTAAAGTAAAACAGTGAAGTAATCCCAACTTTAATAATAGAGAAGAATATCCATTTAGAAAATGAATGCTCAATTCTAGGAAGTGATGTCTAATGTGATTGTGAGACCAGGACAACAGTGATTCACATCTACATTTTAAAATGCTGGAATAAAGGAACTGAATCAGATTCCTGCATGAAATTGTTGAACCAAAATGAAAATACCTGTGATCCTATGTTTCTAAAGACACGTAATCTCCTTGGTTATTAGAAGGAATTAGCATTTACAAGGGAGCAAAGAAAGAAGAAAATCAAAGAAGATGAAGGCGATAAAAACAAGACAATAGGAAATGGGAAAATAAGAATAGATGGTGGAGAATTTACCTTTTAAAATAATCTAAAATAAATAAATAATAAAATAATCTAAATTACATTTAGAATACCTAGATTATTTATTTTCCAGGTTAGCCTTTTTCCATATTTAAAGGTTATTTGTGTATGGTGTATGTGTGTGCGTGCACAGTCTCTGATGTTTTTGTTTGAGGACATATCAAAATGAATTACTTTGCAAAGTTGATAAAAAACTAGAAAAACAGGCCCACTATATATGTGTGAGATATATACCATGAGAGATGTATCACATAGACATTTTTCAACACAAACTGTCAGTAAATAGAAAAAGACACTTTAATCACAAGTTTTAAAGATATTTTGAAATAATTTTATTTCTATTTGAGTATTCTATACCTTAAGGTTGTTTTAAAAGAAGTGATCATGGTTTTATATTATAAAAATCAATATGTTATAGCTATTGCCATATATATGTTGATGTATATATATTACATATATGAAAATATTGCATGGTATTGTGATTTTTTTTGTCAATAATTCCTCAACAAATGAAACTATGTGTGGCCTGAAGCATTCCCTAAACTTGACTGCATTTCTCAGATATTTAATCATTTTTTTTTTAATCATTTTTTTTTTAATCATTTTGTTTCATTTTTTATTACTTCATGTTTCCATACCACTATGCAGTATATTTGGAAATGTGACAAAGTTGTTTGTTTTTTTGTTTTTAATTTACTTATACTAGAAGGTAAACTTCTTTGCTACTTAATATATAAAATAATGAAAGCAGGAATCAAAATATTTAAGAAACAGAATTTCAATAGCTTTTTAAATACATTTTCTTTTTTTTTTTTTAAGATTTTATTTATTCATGAGAGACACAGAGAAGAGAGAGGCAGAGACACAGGCAGAGGGAGAAGCGGGCTCCATGCAGGGAACCTGATGTGGGACTCCATCCAAGGACTCCCGGATCACGCCCTGGGCCGAAGGCAGGCACCAAACTGCCGAGCCACCCAGGGATTCCCTTAAATACATTTTCTACTAAATTCATTATTGATAATCATCTAGGATAAAACTTTTCCCAGGATATCATTATAGCATTAATTTAAATAATATTTGTGTGTGAAACGGAAGCAAAAAAAACTCAAGTAGCAACACACACAAAAAAATATTAAATGAGAGTGTTCATTAGAGGAAAAGCATGACCTTGCTACATTTTAAGTGTTTTACTGCTGCCCATTTTTCTTACGTGGCTTTTCTTTTTTTGCTTATTAATTACTTTACAATTCTATATTCTACCAAGGAGAATCACACTCTAAAGCAATATATCAATTATATATCTTGATTCTTCCTTCTGCCTAAGAATTTGAGCTTTTTAATTGTATTTAACCTGAAGACATATATCATATGTTCTTTCTGAATACATTTTTCACTGTTCTAGGAGATAGTTCTAGAAATTTTTTCCGACTTTTTTTTTCTACTGTAGCACTAGTCTATGACTTTGAATTGGATTAAATACTTGTTTAAATATGCTTTTTAAATAATTCATTTTCTCCCTTTTTCTTTCTCTTCTTCCTCTGTCCTTTCCACTGTTTCTCTTCCAGATTATTAGTTTATTAAATGTCTTCACACCCCAGAAAACACTGGAGGAGTTTCAAGATGTGTAAGTAACAAAACTCTTGAAGGAAAGGATAGCATAGCACTCAAATAACTCAAGGGAAATTGACAAAATCAGTGGATGAAATCCCTTGTAAAGATTAAAGGAAGATAGATGCTACGGGCAAATGAAAGGGAGCCAGTGATAGGACAGAAGGTTCTGTTTCTGGTATTACTTTTAGGAAAGATACTTCTGCTTCTTTTTGTCCTTCTGGTGCTTGTGCTTTGTTGTCCAATGTTCTTGGTTCAATCAGAGAAGATTTATTATTTATCATGTATTTTTTATTATCAATTGATCCTATGAAACTTCTAGAATTAATCTATTCACTCTGAGAACTTATAAGAGGGACATGTTAAAAATCATTTTAAAATTGTTACTTCTATTTTTGTGGTGCCTTTGATTTTGTGCAAAAAATATCTATCTAGAAGATAGTGACAACAGAGAAGTGAATCCTCATACATTGTATTATTTGACACAGATACATTGCATTTAATGGGAGATGCTATTCTGATTTTTTTATTTGTAATCATAATATTTGAGAAAGAATTCATAGAAAACTGAGGACAAGATATAGGTAGAAAATATATGGGCCTGAACCAAACACTTATAAATGCTGCTTCTGCTAGTAACCTTGTGATAGAGTTACCATGGCTAACATGTGCAATACTTGAAAGTTTTCATATACTTAATTCAGTCAAAGGTAGAGCTGGGAAGTTTGGAAGACTTACAGATTTAGGAGGAGATTCTGACCTCTTTGAAGGACTTCACAGATCTTGTGATTTGGAACTAACCTTGTGGATTTACCTTCCAGTTACTTAGTAATGGAACTGATGGATGCCAACTTGTGTCAGGTGATTCAGATGGAATTAGACCATGAGCGAATGTCTTACCTGCTATACCAAATGCTGTGTGGCATCAAGCACCTTCACTCTGCTGGAATTATTCACAGGGTGAGAATTCCTACTCCAGAATTATAATTAAGATGCTTTTGGAGAAGAGAAAGAGCAACTGTAGGTTCTTTTCTTTATGTAGGAAGGGTAGGTTGAATATAATGTACTTACTCATTTCTTTTACAATAGAATTAGCACAGAGTTCACTAACATATAGAAGAAAATTTTAGCTATACTGTAGCTGATTTCATTTAGCATTTTGTTTCAGCTCATTGAGAGTCAACTTCTGAGAAGCCTCATGTTTTCTAGCTCCGTGATTGGCAGAGGTCATATGTGCAGCTGAAAGAAGACTGTTCGTTTCCACAGTTTGTTTCTGGCAACAGAAAGACAGCTGCCCTGATCTGCTCTTTTGTCAGGGCTAGAAGCAAAAAATAAGCTGAAAGGTTTATATTGCCACAAGGAAAAACCTAACAGCTGACAATAAATGATATGTTTATTCTAAAACCTCTTCCCAAGATGAGCCTAAATTATAAAATTGATAGCACAAATCTTTTCTGGGTTTGAGAAGCTTTAGAAGATACCTTAAAAATATAAAAAAAATAGTTGTAACTTCTTTAGGGCAGTAATCATTTGTTCTATATAGGGCTTTGCAGTCAAGGGGGCTTCCTGTCAGTACTATTGCAAGACTGCCATACTGATTGGGTAGATAGAAATCACACGTTCCAAAAAACAAAAAAAAAACAAAAAAAAAAAAAAAAGGAAAGAAATCACATGTTCCATTTGCTGCTGGCTTTTAATTTCTTCTCTTGTTCCTATCGCCAGGATTTAAAGCCAAGTAATATTGTAGTCAAGTCTGATTGTACATTGAAAATTCTTGACTTTGGACTGGCCAGGACGGCAGGCACAAGCTTCATGATGACTCCTTATGTGGTTACACGTTATTATAGAGCCCCTGAGGTTATTCTGGGCATGGGCTACAAGGAGAACGGTAAGGAGGCTTCTGCATAGCAGCCACAGAAACCATGAAGAAAATGTGTATATGTTTTAGACGGCAAATGGCAATGTTCTCTTTCATGTATATGAATGTATCTTTTTAATAGGACTGCCAGCTTTCATATTCAAAAGGTTTTTAAAAATACTACTAGGAGGAATCACTCATTAAAAATGTGAAGGATGTTTTTGAAAAGTAAGCTTTGCTACAAAAACACTAACATATGTTATGGCCAAAAAGAATTGTGGATAGAGTCTGACTAAACAGTCAAGCAGATATTGATTAGCACAAGCTGTTGATATTGAGAAAGATTGATGTTTGGGTTGCAGCTTAGTTCAAAATGAGTATGGAAACAGGAAGTAGTCTATCTGTTGCACTTGGCTCTATGGCTATCTTAGATTGATGGCTCTAGCCCTAGGAAAAGACAAAAGGATGTCACAAATCCTTGGAGCGAGAATCTTTACAAATGCTCAAGGAATAGTCAATTTAAAATAATCCAATTGTTCAAGTTACTTAAGAGTTTGTTTAATGCTTTAAACTGCTCTGTGAGTAATATTTAGTATAGCAATTACGTAGTAAATTTTTATAAATTCTAAATCATGGGAAAAATATTAAATTTTACATTACTGTTTTCATTAAAAATATCTGTTCATGTTCATGTATTCATGAACAGTTTAAAAGAAAGGGTAGAAAGAATCTTCAAAATGTATTGCGATTTGATTTTATGAAAGGCTTTATAAGATATCTATTAGAATGCATTGCCATATATTATTTTGAAAAGAACATCTCTAACAAGTAATGTAGCATATTAAGAAATGTGTCCAATAAATTTAAGAACTAAAATTGTTTTAAATTAGGATTATATATATATGTGTTCAATGTACCTTGCATGGTTATTTGATGTTTTATTCTATTTAATTCCTAACACTCTATTTTTATAAGTTTTATAAAAATAATTATCCATGTATTTTCATGTGCAAGTGCTACAGGGTAGCTTTATGAAAATTCCCTGGCCACCAAAGTTTTAAAAAATTTCTTTGTGTACTTCCAGATTAGAAAGCGGCCAGTACTTTTGTGCATTTATACAGTAGAAAGGGAAAAGTCAGCTCTTAGGAAGGTCAGGTTCACTTTGGCGAGAGATGGCAGGATTCTGTTAACCTTTAACTTGAAAGAGGCAAATCTAATCCTCTTCCCAAGGTATTAATACCACACCTAACTTACTCGGAAAAGAAGATATTTGTATACATTTTTCATAGTTTATTTGTAAAAAAAATCAAAGGGGAGCCAATTAAAAAAATCAAGAAATCAAGGATCTACTGAGGTCTGGGGATAGGGTCTGAATTTGCCTATTACGGTGTTACAGATCTCGGTTGCACAAATGGCATGTAATTTCCTCCCTCTTCCTTCCTTCACGAGAAGAAGGTTGCAAGTTACTGCCTTAGTTTTTTCACTCTCTAGATCTCTGAAGGTATAGCTAGCACTTGTGCTGCCCACTTGCCTGTGAAAGGAAGGTTATCATGCAGAAAAACCCGCTTGTTCCTACATCAGGCTTGCCCAGCTATCCCACGCACCTAACCCTGCCTTCCTTCCCCAAGGAGCATCTTGGCCTCATGTTTTTGCCTCAGAGTTCCCTTGGTCAATACTGAAAAGCAAGTTGGAAGAGGGTAAAGATTGGTGAAAGAAGGTGAAGCATGTTTGGTTAATGAGTATGACAACTGAGAAATAAACAAATAAATAAAACAATTTTTAAACATCTTTAATACTTCTTTTTCGCTTTACTTCCAGATGACTCCTTTACATGTGCTAATTGATCATATCTTTATCCTTGAAATACTTCAAGTAATAAAGTAAAAAAACTGATGCTTATTTACAAGGAAAAGCTCTGAACAAAAAGCTAAGTCCCGAATACCAGGGATTCCAATACTTCTGCCTTTAAGCCACGGTTCTAGTTGTTTCCTACTTTCTTGGATTTGCTTACATGTACCTTGTTTTGAACCAACCAACCAGCCAACCAACAACCAAATAGAAACAAAGGGAACCAAAGAGTGGTCTCTTGTTGCCCTATTCCACCTAACCGAGTGGAAGAGAAAATGGAAACAGCCACCCCTCCAGGATAATTAAGATTATTTTTGCTACATTCAACAAATAGTCGAAAACCCTTGATGGCTTTTAGCCATCACTTGTTATGGAGATACTTTTGGGGTAGCTTCTGCTTTTCTATGTCACCCCTTTATGGCCCTACAGAGGCAACTAAAGTACCCATAAAGTATTTTTTTTTAATTATTTTGAGTTCTTGTTAAACATTGTTAATGTAATTTACAGTGGTTTTCTTTTGGGGGTAACTTTTGGTGGGAGTCAAAAATTGTACCTTCTAATCAAACTTCTTTTTCCTCCTCCTTCAGAGATCAATTATCTTAGTTAACTTTACTTTCCTCCCTTTTCTTCACTTCCCTCTCTCCTGCTCTAGTGGATATATGGTCTGTGGGATGCATTATGGGAGAAATGGTTCGCCACAAAATCCTCTTTCCAGGAAGGGACTGTATCCTTGTACCTTTTGCTGCAGCTTTACCTGTTTTGTTCTCTCTCCCTTTAAACACATAATGATTTTACCAGGAGAGTAAAGATAGAAGCAAAAAGTTGGGTAAGTGGTATAATTGTGACTTTAAAAAAGTGATGATTTATATAATCTGACCAGTACTGAAGACTACCTACTGCAATGATTTGTTTTAATTAAATTTTTATGAGCTTTTTTTCTTTAAAATATTTTCTTGTCTATAACTCAAAATAGCAATGCTTTTTTTTTTCATAAATAAGAGAGGTCACCAAATCCCAAATTATTAAAATGTATTTATCTTTATAACGAGCAAAAGAAGTCACTATTTGCAAGTATTTTTCATCTTTTTTCTAAAACCATTTTATGCTTCTACAACATTTAGGCATGATATAATTTCTCTCCTTACTGATATCCTAAGCTTGTGTCTAGAGTTTCATTGATTTGAATTACTTTTGACACTATCCAGTCTTAAATAGGTCAATATAGCATATCCTCCTTAAAACATGAACTTCCACATTCAAAAGCCATAATTATTATTCAAATTGTAGAGATCAGCTGGGTTTAAAATAGGCTTCCCTTACTTGACTTGGAGATGTGACTGAGACCTAGATAACTGGTTTTTCAATGAAATTTAGAATTTTAAGAAGTAGTGTTTATTCAAGTTCTACCACTAAGTCGTGAACTAGAGTTATCAGAAACTTCTTGGAGAGATATCCATGATTTAGAATTATTAAATGAGCTGGCATATTTCTGAAATGACCAAAAGTTTATTTCGAACAAAATGACATATTAGTGTTTGTAATATATAGGTAATAAAGTTTGCATATTAATAGAGAATATACTTTTATACATATAGAAATACCCTGCTAACACACAATCATGCAAATCTAAGTATAACAACAGTTGCCAATATTAATAGTGATAATGCAAGATTGAGTTCAATACAATTATTATATATGAAATTTTTTAGAAACTGGCAATAAACATGTGGTCCATAACTATTAAATATTATATCTGATTAATAAGAAAGCTCTATTAAGGAACTCTTTTATTATGTAAGAAATATTATGGTTGTTATTTAGTAGACTCAATGAGAAGTTTATAAAACCAAGAGCACTCATTTATGAGGCACTTGTTTATTCTGCTGGATATTAGTAAGATATTCTCTAAATTCCAATAGTAAAGGAAGAGTAATGACATCTTCTAGAGCTCTGCTGTCCAATAGGTAGCCACTAGCCACATGTGGCTATTCAATACTTAGATTATGATTAGTCTGAATTGCATTTTGTGTGCAAAATGCATACTAGATTTTGAGGATATAAAAAGAAAGCATATAAAATATCTCAATTTTTATATTGATATTAAAATGATAATTCACTTAACTTTCATTTTATTTTAAATTATTTATATTTTGAGGATAAATTATATATCCAAGGTAGTTGATTTGAACAGTATTATTATTAACAATCATATATAAATGTACTGATTTCATATAAAAGTAGGAATGTGTGTATGTGTGTGTATGTGCTTTGTTCTTTGGAGTATGATATATTTTAGACCAGAAGAAAAGGAACTTCTCAAAATCAATACTCAAAATGAAGTTTCACAGCTACATCTTTCTAATCCACTAGTTAGTGGAAGATAAAATGTCACAAAATATCTCATTTCCCTGGGATGTTAGTATATATAGGTCACTTGAATTCCATGTGGTATGGTTCTCTGACATCTAATGTAGCTCTTCAGACATTTATCAGGATTACTTTTCTCCTATTTTAGCAGTATTACATTTAAAAGCCAAAAAATTAGAAAAAGTCAAAACATTTTCTAACCCAAAATATGCATCAGAAAAAAAGACAAAGATAATAGCACCATATGGATAATTCTCTGTTCTTCCAATGATTGTTTTCTTGGGAGTCTTTTTTCCCTTTTATTATAGTTTGTTTCAGGAAAATGTCTGGAAATAAGAGTAAATTGTGCTAAAATCAATACTTAAAATATATATCCCTGACAAAAGTTAGCTAGAAATTGAATAAACTCAAACACAAAAATTTAGATTGTGATAGGGATTTGCATTCAGTATTCCTTTGTCTCAGTGATGATCATATAAAATGTCTTTGATAGCCTACTGCCATATACGATAATGAGTCAATGGAAAAGTTACATAAAGACACTTATAGTGGAAACCATCTTGCTTAAGTTAAATTTTACTTAAAGATGAGTAAACGATTTCCGGATAAAATGTGTTAGAAGAACTGCCATCTTTCTGGAAATGTTTCCATTTAGATTTAAATCCTTAGTTCATTTTAACTTATAATTTAATATCTTAAGTCATGATGACATTTGAAAATTAAACTGTAGTATCCCTATTAAACAACAGATTGCGTGTATTCTGTGGTTTTAGGTGGAATTATTTCATTAATCTTTACACGAAGTTATTATAATTTTATGATTAGAGCTTCCCACCGACAACTGAGAGATCAGAGCATTAAATTAACCTCATTAACCATGATGATCAGATATAAATTTCGGGGTTGATGGAGTATTTATGGAGAGACGAATCATACCAATATTTTAGCATATTGAAATGATTCCAGCATTTTCTGGAAGTAATATCAAAGTGTAGTATATGCTAATTGACTTTGTCCAAGATTCTTTTGAGATGTAAAAAAAGAGCAATCATAAGTTCCCTTGACTTTCCTTTATAATTATTCAGAGTAATTTCTATTAAATTTCTCTGAGGCTGAAAAATTATATAATAGTACTCTATCATCATAATCAACATTATTCTTCCCTCTCCACAGAACCTTTTAATGTTCCCTTTCTTAATCTGAATCTATGGCAAAAATAGGAAAATACCTTAACAAATTGAGAAATCTTATGAGATTATTATTGATGACTGAAGTTTTAGCTATTTGTCTCTGCATTTTGAGAACACTGTGTGGGTTTTCCAACTATGCATATAATCCAGATGATATCACAGGGTAGTTTCTTGATTATTAAAGTGTTGGCAAAATACATACATACATACATTTATACATATTTGCTTTTCCATTAATTGATTTGCTAATTTTTAATATCCAAAGGATCATTTATAAAATATTTGTTTTTACTGTGTGAATAGTTTAATTATACAAACATATACTATTACACACTCCATTTTTATTATAGTGTTATGGTTAAAACCTATTTCATAGTACATATATTGACATATAGTATTTCTAAAATATCTTCAGCCCATGACTAATTTCAAGTTAGCAATAAATATATGAGGTCCATTATATTCTTAGTCCAACAATCATAAAAGAGGTATCAGTCACTTTGCATTTCATTCAGATTTTCTTTAATAATACCTTATAGTAAAGTTATGCTTTCTTAGAAGTTATATTTTTTATTTTTGTTTTTTAAAGGAATATTTAGTCACTGACTCCTTCCCACACTCCAAACCCAAGCGGGGCATGCTGTATTCTTGATGACTGAAGTCTCATATTACCAGTAGAATTTTCATATAATTTCCCATAAGCCTACTTCTTTTAGATATATTCTTTTTACTTTTTCCTTCCATGCTACTTCAAATGGCAACAGCTTCTTTGAGTAAGGCCTTTACCTAGAGTTCTTGACCAGAGTTCCCTGGACCTTGGTGATATTAAAGAGAGGCACACTGTATTCATTTGAAATTGCTAAACCTCTAGTATATTATCTCCAATTAGGGCCAGATTAGACTGCTAAAGTAGCCCGTTTTTCTTTTCCCTTTGAAGACATGAGAAATTTCAGTTAGGATGAAAAGGATGTACATATAAACTTGTCAAGGAGTCAAGTTACTAAGGAACAGATAAATGACTTGCCAAAAATATATTTGACTAAATAAAGAAAACATCCTCAAATTTAATTAATGTCAAAAAAATGAATGAATGTCATATTTTTCTAAGCTTGAACTTGAAAATTAGGAATAATCAAAGTAAGGTGAATAAAAATAGAGGTTGTGGATTATTATATCCATCTAATGCAGATAGATATTCTTAATCCTTCTTACCTCTTTGAAATAACCATGCTTACTTTCTAATAAACTTCTGCAACTAATACATTGCTATAGTCTGAGTCTTTTACCTAATATTAAGATAATACAGTATTATCCCAAACCATGTATGATTTATGACTTTAAGTAAAAGTGTGATGTAAAACTTCAGTCATTCTTTCATACCCATAGACAAATTGAAGATAATTAGGAACATTTAAAAAGACAAGACTTTTCACCTTTATTTCTTTGTGCCTGTTTGAAAGAATATATTGTCACCATTAATTTGTTTACCACTCTTTTATTATTATTTTGAGAAAATCTAGGTAAGATAGGAATCACTAGAGTGGGAGCTTGAGATCAAGGTGATCTAAAAAGATGGAAGGAGGACACAGTTATAAGAGGACTTTCTTCCGGAAAGTTGAGACTAAGGCCAGAGTACACCAGAAGGTGGGATAAGGCATGAAGGTCATGAAAGGAACTCAGAGAGGGATGCCTGGGTGGCTCAGTGGTTAAGCGTCTGCCTTTGGCTCAGGTCATGATCCAAGGGCCTGTGATCAACTCCTGCATCGGGCTCCCTGTGAGGAGCCTACTTCTCCCCTCTGCCTATGTCTCTGCCTCTCTCTGTATCTCCCATAAATAAATAAATCTTAAAACAACAACAACAACAAAAAAGGAGCTCAGAAAGATTTACTGCAAGGGAGCAC